>NC_057801.1:526185133-526273782 GCF_018294505.1 Triticum aestivum
ATGCCAAGACCATCCAAACAGCCACATTCGGGTAGGCAAATGCCAATATCCGATTCTACGTGCCAATGTCTACATCCAAACGAAGCGTGATATTGCCTCGCGCCTGCGTACCCCTTCGCCTTTCCCTTAAAAAAGAAAAGGAAGTGATGCTCGCGCAGTCACCGGTCGATGCAGCTTCATGGAACAGGCACTCCCATGCTAGCAGCCGCCGGACGTGCTGATACGTCTCCAACGTATCTATAATTTTTTATTGTTCCATGCTATTATATTATCTGTTTTGGATGTTTAATGGGCTTTAATATGCTCTTTTATATTATTTTTGGGACTAAACTATTAACCGGAGGCCCAGTGTCAGTTTCTGTTTTTTTGCCTATTTTAGAGTTTTGCAGAAAAGGAATACCAAACGGAGTCCAAACGGAATGAAACCTTCGCGATGATCTTTCTTGGACCGAAAGCAATCCAGAAGACTTGGTGTAAAAGTCTGGAACGCCACGAGGAAGCCACGAGGCAGGAGGGCACGCCCCCCACCCTCGTGGGCCCCTCATAGCTTCACAAATGTACTTCTTTCGCCTATATATACTCTTACACCCTAGAAACATCAGTGGGAGCCACGAAACCACTTTTCCACCTCCGCAACCTTCTGTACCCGTGAGATTCCATCTTGGGGCCTTTTTCGGTGATCTGCCAGAGGGGGAATCGATCACGGAGGGCTTCTACATCAACACCATTGCCTCTCCGATGAAGCGTGAGTAGTTTACCATAGACCTTTGCGTCCATAGTTATTAGCTAGATGGCTTCTTCTCTCTCTTTGATTCTCAAGACAAAGTTCTCCTCGATGTTCTTGGAGATCTATTCAATGTAGTGCTCTTTTGCGGCGTGTTTGCCGAGATTCGATGAATTATGGATTTGTGAACAAGATTATCTATGAATATTATTTGGTTCTTCTCTGAATTCTTATATGCATGATTTGATATCTTTGCAGGTCTCTTCGAATTATCGGTTTAGTTTGGCCACTAGATTGATCTTTCTTGCAATGGGAGAAGTGCTTAGCTTTGGGTTCAATCTTGCGGTGTACTTTCCCAGTGACAGTAGGGGCAGCAAGGCACAATTGTATTGTTGCCATCGAGGATAAAAAATGGGGTTTATATCATATTGCTTGAGTTTATCCATCTATATCATGTCATCTTGCTTAACGCGTTACTCCGTTCTTATGAACTTAATACTCTAGATGCATGCTGGATAGCGGCGATGTGTGGAGTCATGGTAGTAGATGCATAATCGTTTCGGTCTACTTGACACGGACGTGATGCCTATATTCATGATCATTGCCTTAGATATCTTCATAACTATGCGCCTTTCTATCAATTGCTCGGCAGTAATTTGTTCACCCACCGTGATACATGCTAACTTGAGAGAAGCCACTAGTGAAACCTATGCCCCCGGGTCTCTTTCCTATTCTATTACATCTCTTTTATTTGCATCGCATCTCGTTTACTATTTTGCAATCTTTACTTTCCAATCTATACAACAAAAATACCAAAAATATTTACTTTACTATCTCTATTAGATCTCACGTTTGCGAGTGACCGTGGAGGGATTGACAACCCCTTTATCGCGCTGGTTGCAAGGTTCTTGATTGTTTGTGCAGGTACTAGGTGACTTGTCCATTATCTCCTACTGGATTGATACCTTGGTTCTCAAAACTGAGGGAAATACTTACGCTACTTTGATGCATCACCCTTTCCTCTTCAAGAGAAGACCAACGCATGCTCAAGAGGTAGCAAGAAGGATTTTTGGCGCCGTTGCCGGGGAGATCTACGCCAAGTCTAGCCATACCAACTACCCATCATAAACTCTTCTCCCTTGCATCACATTATTCGCCATTCGCCTCTCGTTTTCCTCTTCCCCACTTCTAAAACGATTTTCGGAAACCTTTGCCTTTTCTTCGCCTTCTTCCCGTATGTATGTTTGTTTGTGTTTCCATGTGCCTTATATTTGCTTGCATATGATACGTCCATTTTGCATCATGCTTTTATATTGATATTTATTGCATTATGGGCTGTTATTACACGTTATGTCACAGTACTTATGCTTATTCTCTCTTATTTTACAAGGTTTACATGAAGAGGGAGAATGCCGGCAGCTGGAATTCTGGGCCGGAAAAGGAGCAAATATTAGAGACCTATTCAGCACAGCTCCAAAAGTCCTGAAACTTAACGGAAGTCATTTTTGGAATTAATAAAAAATATTGAGCGAAGAAAATACCAGAGGGGAGGCACACCCTGGCCACGAGGCTGGGAGGCGCGCCCTACCCCCTGGGTGCGCCCCCTGCCTCGTGGGCCCTCTGTCAGGCCTCCGGTGCCCATCTTCTGCTATATGAAGTCTTTCGTCCGAGGAAAAATCATAAGCAAGCTTTCAGGAAGAAACTCCGCCACCACGAGGCGGAACCTTGACGGAACCAATCTAGGGCTCCGGCAGAGCTGTTCTGCCGGGGAAACTTCCCTCCGAGAGGGGGAAATCATTGCCATCGTCATCACCAACGATCCTCTCATCGGAGGAGGGTCAATCTCCATCAACATCTTCACCAACACCATCTCCTCTCAAACCCTAGTTCATCTCTTGTATCCAATCTTTGTCCCAAAGCCTCGGATTGGTACATGTGGGTTGCTAGTAGTGTTGATAACTCCTTGTAGTTGATGCTAGTTGGTTTATTTGGTGGAAGATCATATGTTCAGATCCGTTATGCATATTAATACCCCTCTGATTATGAACATGAATATGATTTGTGAGTAGTTACGTTTGTTCCTGAGGGCATGGGAGAAGTCTTGCTATAAGTAGTCATGTGAATTTGATATTCGTTCGATATTTTGATGAGATGTATGTTGTCTCTCCTCTAGTGGTGTTGTGTGAATGTCGACTACATGACACTTCACCATTATTTGGGCCTAGAGGAAGGCATTGGGAAGTAATAAGTAGATGATGGGTTGTTAGAGTGACAGAAGCTTAAACCCTAGTTTATGAGTTGCTTCGTAAGGGGCTGATTTGGATCCATATGTTTCATGTTATGGTTAGGTTTACCTTAATACTTCTTTTGTAGTTGCGGATGCTTTGTAATGCCCCGGATCTGTTGCGCCAGGTGTCTGCCAGTTATTCGCCGTAGTTGCCTTGTCATTTGCTTGCGTGTTGCACTTTGCCATGTCATCATCTGCATTTCATATCATGTCATCATGTGCATCGCATTAGCATACGTGTTCGTTTCTTGCATCCGAGCATTTTCCCTGTTGTCCGTTTTGCAATCCGGCACTCCTATGCCCTCCGGCGTTCCCCTTTTGCCTCTTTTCGTGTGCGGGTGTTAAACTTTCTCGGAATGGCCCGAGGTTTGCCAAGCGGCCTTGGTATAGCACCGGTAGACCGCCTGTCAAGTTTCGTGCCATTTGGAGTCCGTTTGATACTCCAACGGTTAATCGGGTAACCATAAAGCCCTCTTTTGTTGCAGCCCAACCCCCCTTCCAAAGTGGCCCAAAACCCAGCAAACTCTCCTCCATGCTCTCGGTCGTTCGATCACGATCGTGTGGGCGAAAACCGCTCCTCATTTAGACTCTCCTAGCTTCCTCTATCTATAAATAGGTGCCTCCCCCTCCATTTTCGCGGATGATTTCCCCCGAAACCCTAGCAGTTTCCTCCCCGCGCCGCCGGACACGTCCATGCCGCCGCCGGACATGTCCGCTCGCCCCCTCCGCGAATCGCAGACCGCCACGTCGCCCCGCCGCCCCCGCGCTGCCGCGGGCCCGGGAGGCCCAGATCCGGCCCCCGCCGGGCCCGAACCGGGCCGCGCCCCGCCGCCCGCGCCTCTGCCCCGCCGTCGCCGGCGGCGAGAGCCGCCGCCGCCTCGCCTTCGCCGCCGGCGCGCCGCGCCCGAACCGGCCGCCGCCTCCGCCGCCTCGTCGAGGGTCGCCGCCCCGCACCGTCGTGCGCCCCGCCTCGCCGTCCTTCGGCCCCGCGTCGTCCGCGCCGCCCCGCGCCCCGCCGGCTCCCTCGCCCCACCGGCCGAGCTCCGCCGGAGCCGCGCCGCCCCGCCTCCGTTCGGCCGTCCGGCCGCGACCGCGCCCGCGCCGCCCTTCGCCGCCGCCGTGCCGGATCCGGCCGGGTCAGTCCGTCCCCGCCCGTCTCCGGCCATCTCCATCCTTCTCTGGCGTGCCTCGTTCACCGCGCCCCGGATCTGGATCTAGAAGACAAAGGTTGACCCCGATTTTTGCCTAAGTCCTGAATTATTTTAGCATAATGTTGCCTTGTTCATCACATCATAACTTGCTGCATACTGCTCCGTTTTGTGCGTGTAATATGTCAAAATGTTCGTTGTGAGATGCTCTACATTTCATTACATTGTGCCATGTTTGTTTGAGTCCATCTTGATGCCCTAATCATCGTCGCAAGAGTGCTATATGATGTTAATCTGCTGAAACTGTTATAACTTGGTGGTTTGTCATTTTTGCCAGGTTTGATGTGTGCATCTTATGAGCATGAGCTCTACATGTGTTTTGTACTACATCATGCCATATTCACAGTGGTGTCATTCATGTATTTTTATGACTCTTGTACTGAGTGCATCGAGCTCGTGAAGTAGGGTACTTGCTGTTACTGTTTTGCTAGGCTGATTCTGTTATATTTTGTTGCTATGTAAACCTGCTGCTACAAGTCATTCTATGCATAATCTGGAGATGTTCACTAAAGATGTTTTGTTCTACATGTCATGCTCTATCCATTCATGCCCCTGGTTGCATTTATAGCCTGTTGTAGATTGTTGCAATCTTGCTCCAAACTTGCTAAATAATGTTGTTGTCAGCCTGTTAACATTAAGTTCAATGTTGCCATGATTGTTGTTAGTGATCCATGCAACCTATGAACTTTCTATTGCCATGATTAGCTTCATAAACATGTATTCTTACTGTTGGTTTCCTTGCTATGCCATTTATTGCTCTGTGGTGAGTGGTTCAAGCTCACCAACATGCCTACTTATTGTTGTTCCTGCCATGTATGAATCTGTCATATAACTTGCTATGTTTACATGGGTGCCATCATATCTTCTGTTCTTTTTTGGCTCATGGTCAGTAAGGGACTTTTGTTCTATGCAATTAGTAGATTCATGCCATGCCTTTGTTTGCCATGTTAAGTTCCTATAACATGTTGTTTGATAGCTCTAAACATTGCAACCTGATGTTATTTCTGCCAAGTCTGAAACTGTTATTATTTGCAATCTTGCCATGTCCTTTTGAGCATGTTTTAGTAGTTTCTGGAGTTAGCTCAGTGTTCATGTTTTGTCATGCGTTACCTGTACTTCATGCCCATGCCTTTTGTTCTTATGTTGAGGTGTTGTAGCATATTGTTTTGATGCTTGCTAGATGCCTAGTTGCTGTTTTGGACAGCATGCCCTTTAACCTTGTATGATGTGTATGTGTTGAACCGTTGCCCCGTTTTGAGTGTGCTCTATATGAACCTTACTTGATTTTGCATGTAGTTTCATATTATCATGTTGCATCCTTGTTTTGAGGTGTTTGCTTGATGTTTGTATGCATTTTGCATCAATGGCATGCTTAACTTGTTTTGCTCATATCTTCTAGGCCGTAGCTCCGAACTAAATGAACTTTATATGTAACTTGACTAGATTTTCGTGTAGATCATCTTGGTGCATTTTAACTTGCTGTTTAACTACTTGAACTTAAGGTTTATTCAGTTCTGGACCAATTTCGAAATTTGCATATGAGGACTTACCGGAATTGTTATATGTTGTTTCCGGCCTCATTTAAACTTGCCTTGATGTGTGGTTCTTGTTTGCATCATCTCTTACCATGAGTAGCTCCATGTAGCTTGCCATGCATCATGCTTGTTGTGCATCATGTCTTGTCTATGTGTGGTGTGTTTACTATGTTGTGTGCTTCTTCTCGATAGTTCACGTTTCGTTGCGATCATGAGGATTCATTCATCTACGCTTGGTTCGTCTTCGTGGCTTCATCTTCTTCATGGACTTGTTCTTCTTCCTTGCGGGATTTCAGGCAAGATGACCGCTACCTTGGATCTCACTACTATCATTGCTATGCTAGTTGCTTCGTTCTATCGCTTTGCTGCGCTTCCTATAACTTGTTCTTCAAGCCTCCCAAATTGCCATGAACCTCTAACCTTTGACACCCTTCCTAGCAAACCGTTGTTTGGCTATGTTACCGCTTTTCTCAGCCCCTCTTATAGCGTTGTTAGTTGCAGGTGAAGTTGAAGATTGCTCCATGGTGGACAGGGTTATGTTGGGATATCACAATATCTCTTATATTATTAATGCATCTATATACTTGGCAAAGGGTGGAAGGCTCGGCCTTATGCCTGGTGTTTTGTTCCACTCTTGACGCCCTAGTTTCCGTCATACCGGTATTATGTTCCCGGATTTTGCGTTCCTTACGCGGTCGGGTGATTTATGGGACCCCCTTGACAGTTCGCTTTGAATAAAACTCCTCCAGCAAGGCCCAACCTTGGTTTTACCATTTGCTTCACCAGCACCTACTTTTCCCTTGGGAGTCGCTCTCTCGAGGGTCATCTTTATTCGGCCCCCCGGGCCAATGCTTGTCTAAGTGTTGGTCCAAACTAGAGCCCTTTGCAGCGCCCCCTCAGGGAAACTTGAGGTCTAGTTTTAGTTGTACGGATTGCTCATCCGGTGTTGCCCTGAGAACGAGATATGTGCAGCTCCTATCGGGATTGTCGGCGCATCGGGCGGTCTTGCTGGTCTTGTTTTACCATTGTCGAAATGTCTTGTAAACCGGGATTCCGAGACTGATCGGGTCTTCCTGGGAGAAGGAATATCCTTTGTTGATCGCGAGAGCTTATCATGGGCTAAGTTGGGACACCCCTGCAGGGTATTATCTTTCAAAAGCCGTGCCCGCGGTTATGTGGCAGATGGGAATTTGTTAATGTTCGGTTGTAGATAACTTGACACCAAATACAAATTAAAACGCATCAACCGTGTGTGTAGCCGTGATGGTCTCTTTTCGGCGGAGTCCGGGAAGTGAACACGGTTCTCTGTGTTATGATTGACGTAAGTAGGAGTTCAGGATCACCTCTTGATCATTACTAGCTTCACGACCGTTCCTTTGTTTCTCTTCTCGCTCTCATTTGCGTATGTTAGCCACCATATCATGCTTAGTCGCTGCTGCAACCTCACCAATTTACCCCTTCCTTTCCCTTTAAGCTTTGCTAGTCTTGATACCCATGGTAATTGGATTGTTGAGTCCTCGTGGCTCACAGATTACTACAACAACAGTTGCAGGTACATGTTTATGCGATGATCATGACGCGAGAGCGATGTTTACTTGTTTTGGAGTTCTTCTTCTGCTTCTTCTTCGATCAGGGGATAGGTTCCAGGTCGGCAGCCTGGGCTAGCAGGGTGGATGTCATTTGAGTTTCTGTTTGTGGTTCATCTGTAGTTGGATGGTGCTCTTTTATAAGATGATGTTGTATTTGTGTGGCTTTGTATGCCTCTTGTATGTATCCCTACCTATTATGTAATGTTGATGTAATGATATCCACCTTGCAAAAGCGTTTCAATATGCGGGTCTATCCTTGGTGGGACCTTTGAGTTACTTTTGGATAGGGTTGCATATTGGGCGTGACATGCTTGCAATAGGGGTTAATCATAAGTGGGATGCTTGTCCAAGAAAGGGCAGCACCCAAGCACCGGTCCACCCACATACCAAATTATCAAAGTAACGAACACGAATCATATGAGCGTGATGAAAACTAGCTTGACGATAATTCCCATGTGTCCTCGGGAGTGCTTTTCTCTATATAAGAGTTTGTCCAGGCTTGTCCTTTGCTACAAAAGATTGGGCCATCTTGCTGCACCTTGTTTACTTTCATTACTTGTTTCCCGTTACAAATTACCTTATCACAAAACTATCTATCACCGATAATTTCAGTGCTTGCAGAGAATACCTTGCTGAAAACCGCTTATCATTTCCTTCTGCTACTCGTTGGGTTCGTCACTCTTACTTATCGAAAGGACTACGATAGATCCCCTATACTTGTGGGTCATCAAGACTCTTTTCTGTCGCCGTTGCTTGGGAGTGAAACTTCTTTGGTAGGTGGAATTTGGTAAGGAAAATTTTATATAGTGTGCTGAAATTTATTGTCACTTGTTACTATGGAACATAATCCTTTGAGGGGCTTGTTCGGGGTATCTTCACCCCGACCAGTAGAGCTGAGAGTTGCTCCTCAATCTACTGAACCTACTGAAAATGTTTACTTTGAAATTCCTTCGGGTATGATAGAGAAACTGCTAGCTAATCCTTTTGCAGGAGACGGAACATTGCATCCCGATTTACACCTAATCTATGTGGATGAAGTTTGTGGATTATTTAAGCTTGCACGTATGCCCGATGATGTTATCAAGAAGAAGGTCTTTGTCGGTGTCAAAACCAGTAGATCTCGGGTAGGGGGTCCCGAACTGTGCGTCTAGGCGGATGGTAACAGGAGACAAGGGACACGATGTTTTTACCCAGGTTCGGGCCCTCTCGATGGAGGTAAAACCCTACTCCTACTTGATTGATATTGATGATATGGGTAGTACAAGAGTGGATCTACCACGAGATCAAGGAGGCTAAACCCTAGAAGCTAGCCTATGGTATGATTGTTGTAATGGTTGTTCGTCCTACGGACTAAAACCCTCCGGTTTATATAGACACCGGAGAGGGCTAGGGTTACACAGAGTCGGTTACAATGGTAGGAGATCTACATATCCGTATCGCCAAGCTTGCCTTCCACACCAAGGAAAGTCCCATCCGGACACGGGATGAAGTCTTCAATCTTGTATCTTCATAGTCTTGGAGTCCGGCCGATGATGATAGTCCGGCTATCCGGACACCCCCTAGTCCAGGACTCCCTCAGTAGCCCCTGAACCAGGCTTCAATGATGATGAGTCCGGCGCGCATATTGTTCGGCATTGCAAGGCGGGTTCCTCCTCCGAATAATTCATAGAAGATTGTGAACACCAGGATAGTGTCCGGCTCTGCAAAATAAATTCCACATTCCACCGTAGAGAGAATAATATGTACACAAGTTCAATCTGCTGACGTATTTTGTGGCATGACGTCATACCACCACCAAGCCTTTACTTGAATCATTTTTTATCATACCACCTCAGCGCGTTTAGCGAAGCGGTTTCCTTGGCATGTCTTGTCGAGGCAGAGATCGTGTTCCCCTTATTCCGGGATTCCCATCAATACGGACATGGGTAACCCAACCGCACCATTGATGGTGGCGCTTGGGAGATAAGCGAGTTTTACCAGGCTGGTGGGGACACATAGTCTTCGTCCGCCCATATATAAGGGGATAAGGATCCACCCTTTTTTACCTACGCCTTCTTCCTCCTTTGCTTATCCATCTCCGTGCACTCGAGCTCCAGCGCCCAAGTTCGCACATCTCGCCTCAACCTTCTCTGGCCATGTTCGGAGCGGGAGGCAAGTGGATGGTCTCCTCCGTTACGGAGGGGCACATCGAAAAACTGCGCGGCGCCGGATACCTATCCAGCGACATCGCGCACCGGCTGCCCGACAAGGGGCAGCTCATCCCCACCCCCAGGCCCCATGAGAGGGTCGTATTCCTTCCCCACTTCCTCCGCGGACTGGTCTTCCCACTCCATCCCTTCGTCCGGGGGCTCATGTACTACTACGGCCTGGACTTCCACGATCTGGCGCCAAACTTCATCCTCAACATCTTGGCGTTTATCGTCGTGTGCGAGGCCTTCCTCTGCATCCAGCCCCACTTTGGCTTGTGGCTAAAAACCTTCAACGTCAAGCCGAAGGTAGTGAAGGGCGTCCAAGCGGAGTGCGGAGGTGCCATGGTGGGCAAAATGCCCAACGTCCTCTGGCTCGAGGGCGCCTTTGTGGAAACCATCAAAGGGTGGCAATCGGGGTGGTTCTATATCACCGAGCTGCGTGACCCTAAATGGGCAGCGGCCCCCGAGTTCAGATCTGGTGCCCCCATGCAGCTCACCTCCTGGAAAGAGAAGGGCTTGCTATGGGGTAGTTCGGAGGAGCTGACCGGACTCCAGTCCTGTCTCCAGACCCTGGTGAACAAGAAGCTCAAGCTTGTCAACGTGATCCAGGTCATGCTCGTCCGCCGGATTCTCCCCTGCCAACAACGGGCCTTCAATCTGTGGGAGTTTGATCCGGCACAGCACCGGACCCTTAGCGGGCTCTTCGACACAACGTATGAAGCTGCCTGGAGGGTGCTGTTCAAGGGCGGAGAAGCCCCCGCATCCGCAACTGAAGATCGCGGATTCAGCATGAAACGCCCGGCCGGTGCGGTAAGATGTGTTATCCTTTATGGGACATTCATTTCTTTCATAGTTTGACTCTATTGCGGGATCTAAAATTCCCAATGCCTTTAACAGGACTGGCAGAGGACGTCCGGACAGGTTAACTGTCTGGCCCCCCTCCCCGAAGACCCAGCGGATACCCGTTTAATGGGGCTGCTAGTCCCGGCACTTTATGTGGTGCCGGAGAAGAAGGCCAAGAAGAAGGCCACGGGAACCCGAAGGAGTTCCCGGCGCCAGGTGGTATCGGACTCATCGTCCGATGGCTCCGAGGCGGACTCCTCCCCCGAAGACGAGGAGGAGAAAGAGGACTCTCCCCAGGAGGGGGGAGATAGGAAGAGGAAGGCTTCCCGAACAGGGGAGGCCGAAGGGTCCAAGAGGGGAAGGACTCTTCCTCCGGACAGCTCCGCCAACGCCAACGTTGGCGACGAAGGGTGTCCCTCAAGGGCCAAGCCTCCGGCAAGATCGTAAGTATCCGGATTCCTGAATGATTTATAGTTTCTCTTTCGTGCCACATGGTGTCCTTCTAATGCCGCACACTACCTGTAGTCCGGCCGAGGATGATCTTCCCGCTTCATCGAGCGGGTCCTTGGCTCCGTCGGATGTGGATTCCATTCCGACCGCCTCCACCCCTCGTGATGCTGACAACGCCGAGGTGGGATCCCAGGAGGGGGGAGGAGGCTCCGGAGGTGCCGCAAGGCAGCCTCCCAGACTTTGCGTCGGACTCTGTGCCGGAACCCGCAGTGGTTTCTGAGTCCGGCAGGCGGCCCCTTCGTAAGAAGGGCAAGACCATGACGCCGGCAGCCTCCGTCCAACTGGAGGCGCCGGACAACTTGTTGGAGGCGCTCAACGGCGCTTCCATCGAGGAAGAACACCGCACTATCATGAGTGCGGTGATTCAGAAGGTTCAGCCCGCCAAGAGCGGGCTGACCGAAGCCTGCAGCAGCCTTCTAACAGGCTTTGAGGTAAGAAGTTTTAAAATATGTAATGTAATACCGCATAGACAGTAGCCCCTGATGCTCGGTTCGGTGTTCGGAAAGAAAAACCGGACTGAGGATCTAGTAAAAAGATATACGCAGGAGTTCTAAAAATTATGTCAATATGGGTTTGCAGGCTGCGCTGCTGACCTCTGCCGCACTGACTGCGGAGGTCGGTGCTTTGAAGCAGAACCTCGAGCGGTCATGGAACGAGCTCGGCCTTGCCAAGAAGCAGCTCAAGGACAAAGAAGGTGAGTAACACCGTATTAAATTTATACCTTACAGAAAAGGATTTTGGTTGCAATAGAAATAACAAGGATAACGTGGGTACTGCAGGGGCCACAAACGAGGTGGCGACCCTAAAGGAGGCCGTGTCCGCGGCCGAACGTAATGCGGCCGCGGAACGAGCGGAGCGAGAGAAGCATGAGGCGCGGGTGGCGGAGGTGCGGCAAGAGCTTCAGGCTCTCATGGAAAAGCATGAGAGTTTGGAGCGCGACTCGAAGACTCGAGAGTCCGAGCTTGCCTCGACTCTTGAAAGTGCCAAAGCCGCTAAGGCCGAGGCCCATAAGGCCCTCTAGGAGATTGAGGCGGTGAAGAAAATAGCGACGGGTAAGGCATTTTTCATGCAAAGCAAGCATGTGAATGTGAATTACCTGTTACTTACCCGAATTCGGAGCTCTCCAGGGGCGTTTGCAGATTTGCCTCGCAGCGTGTCCGATGCCGCCGCATTCTACCGGGCCAAGGAGGGGAGCTCAACGGAGAAGGTCTTCTGGTCTCAGTATGCTAAGGCCGGACATCCGGTGCCCCTTAGCGACCAGCTGAAGCAGCTGGTCGAGCTCCACAAGGTAGCCGAGCAGGCCATGAAGGGCCTCATAGTCCGGCTGTGGCCTGAAGAGGCCATGCTTGGGAGCTACTTCGGCCTCGTGCGGCGGCTGGTGGATGCGTGCCCCTGGGTGGAAGTCATCAAGCGCTCCGCCTGCATTGAAGGTGCCCGTCGGGCCCTTGACCGCGCAAAGGTGCACTGGGGCAGGCTGGATGCTGAGAGGCTTATAACGGACACGCCGCCGGCGGGCAAGGAGTATCGTACGCCTGAAATGTACTATAAGAGTGTCCTGAAGGGTGCCCGCAAGATTGCGGATGAGTGCCCCAAAGATGTAATTTTTGAGTAGACTCGCAATGTGTTATCCTGTGCGCTAAAAACTTTGTTCATATGCGCTAAGCAACGCTTATTAATTTAAAATATTACCTTCTGTGCGGACGTTTATCAAATCTGAGAGATGGCAAGTCGTCAGCTTCAGCCCCCATGCCACGAGTGCTGGGGTGTTCGGGATAAACTTGAGCGCTCTTGTTCCCATTTTTGGGTCCATCTAGGGAGGCGCTCAACACAACGAACAAGGCAACCGGACTTATAATGCTTGAACACTCTCACTTAGCCATAGAATTCTATAATTTTAAATTTCGGCGAAGCCCCTAGTGTTCGGAAGACCGAATTCGGGGCGCTATCCACGCCTGGGCCGGACACAGCCGGTTCCTCGCTCTAAGCGGCATAAGTCTTTAGGGACTCGAAAAGACCTCTCGAACAGCGACCAGCTCTCGCCTTATCATGACGGTCAGTTTTAGCTTTCTCCACTGAGGTGCTCGCCCAGCTCAACCAGGGCGCAATCGCAGTGGTTCTCCCAGTGCTACCTTAGCCGATAGAACGGAACGTAAGGTACCAAAACATGGGAGCCGGGCAAACCCAACTATTGACCCAAGACATGATTCGGAGCCGATGCATATAATGCTATAAGTTCGGGGTGCCGCACTTGTGAAAGTGTTCGGACTTTCTCACACCATAATGCGGGGAACATAAGCCCCTGGTGTATTCGGCCGTACCAAAGTGTACAGATGCAAGATGTCATAAATGAACATATAATAAAAAAAAGGAATGCAGTTATAAACAAAAAGTGATGTATTGTTTATTCAAGGAATTCTGCTATGAGTGCAGAACGATACAAATAGTGCGGTAAGCAAGGGTTTGGACTATTAGACATGTCCCCCTCCAGGGGTAGGCTGCAGAATGGTGTATTAAACAGATTTAATGCTCATACTGGAGACCACCTGAGTGTTCGTCGTAGCCATTGTCCCTCCCTGGCTGTTGCATCGTGAGTTCGGCAGATCTACTGCCGGACAGGGCCTCTGGTAAACGGAGTCCTGTGGGAAAAAGGAAAAAAAAGAAAGTGACACACGTGGGAGCCCCTGGTGTGGTTGAGCCGCACTCTGGGCCTATCATGGTCGTGCCCCTCCCCCTATGCCCATGGTATCTTCAGAGCGTAATGATGTACGCGAAGAGCTCGTCTTGCAATCATGCAAGGGCTGGGGTTGGGGCCGCATTGCTACGCGTGCTCGGAACGTGCCAGGTGGTCTTGATGTATGTTACTCCGGGTGCGTTTAGTCATGTCCAATCGTTTAATGGCCGGACTCGAGAGTTGCCTTGAGAGGCTGCTCTGTACTTCTGCCGCGAGAGCCGCTGTGTGTTCCTCCGTTCGGAGGGAGCGTTCAGTGTTTCCGTTCACCGTGATGACTCCACGAGGGCCTGACATCTTGAGCTTGAGGTATGCATAATGCGGCACCGCGTTGAACTTTGCAAACGCGGTTCGTCCGAGCAGAGTGTGATAGCCACTGTGGAACGGGACTATGTCGAAGATTAACTCCTCGCTTCAGAAATTATCCGGGGATCCAAAGACCACTTCCAGTGTGACTGAGCCTGTATAATTGGCCTCAACACCTGGTATGACGCCTTTGAAGGTCGTCTTTGTA
Source organism: Triticum aestivum (assembly GCF_018294505.1). Classification (NCBI taxonomy): domain Eukaryota; kingdom Viridiplantae; phylum Streptophyta; class Magnoliopsida; order Poales; family Poaceae; genus Triticum; species Triticum aestivum. Next base: position 526,199,261 of record NC_057801.1, read on the forward strand.
GGTTTAATCCTTGAGGGGTCTATGCCCATCTTGCGCACTGTATCCTGATAAAGCAGGTTCAGGCTGCTGCCGCCGTCCATTAGGACTCTAGTGAGGTGAAATCCATCGACGGTTGGGTCTAAAACCAATGCGGCGAATCCACCATGGCGGATACTGGTGGGATGGTTCCTTCGATCGAAAGTGATCGGGCAGGAGGACCATGGGTTGAACTTCGGGGCGACTGACTCCATCGTGTATACGTCCTTAAGTGCACGCTTCCGCTCCCTCTTGGGTATGTGGGTTGCGTATATCATGTTTACTGTCCGCACTTGTGGGGGGAAACCCTTCTGTCCTCTACTGTTCGGCGGACAGGTCTCTTCCTCGTCATCGCTATGCAGCCCCTTGTCATTGTTATCGGCAATTAACTTGCCTGCCTGCTTGAATACCCAACAATCTCTGTTGGTGTGGTTAGCTGGCTTTTCGGGGGTGCCATGTATCTGGCAAGAGCGGTCGAGTATTCGGTCCAAATTGGACGGACCCGGAGTTGTTCTTTTGAATGGCTTTTTCCGCTGACCGGGTTTAGAGCCTCTGAATCCGGCATTGACTGCCGTATCCTCAGTGTTATCGGCGTTAACGCGGCGTTTGTTTTTGTTGCGACGTGACCTGCCATTGCGGTCCTTGCTGTCCGGACTGCCAGAATTTTTGCTGAGGTTGTTACTGCGAGCTAGCCAGCTGTCCTCTCCCGCACAGAAGCGGGTCATGAGTGATGTGAGGGCTGCCATGGATTTTGGCTTTTCCTGTCCTAGGTGCCGGGCCAGCTACTCGTCGCGGATGTTATGTTTGAAGGCTGTGAGGGCCTCTGCATCCGGACAATCGACGATTTGAGTTTTCTTTGTGAGGAACCGTGTCCAAAATTGTCTGGCCGATTCATCTGGCTGTTGAATTATGTGGCTTAGGTCATCGGCGTCTGGTGGTCGCACATATGTGCCCTGGAAGTTGTCAAGGAATGCGGCTTCCAGGTCCTCCCAACACCCAATTGATTCTGCTGGCAAGCTGTTAAGCCAATGCCGAGCTGGTCCTTTAAGCTTGAGTGGGAGATACTTGATGGCGTGGAGATCGTCACCACGAGCCATATGGATATGAAGGAGATAATCTTCGATCCAAACCACGGGGTCTGTTGTGCCATCATAGGATTCAATGTTCACGGGTTTAAACCCTTCAGGGATTTGATGATCCATTACTTCATCTGTGAAGCATAGTGGGTGTGCGGCGCCTCTATATTGAGCAATATCACGACGCAGCTCAAGAGAGCTTTGTCTGCTGTGTTCGGCCCGGCCGGAGTTGCTGTATCCGGCGCGACGGTGGTCGTCGTGGGTCGTGGGGCTGGGGTACGGTTCTGGCGGAGGGCCTAGATGCCTCTCTGTCATGGCCACGAGGTGGTCGGTCTGCTGTACTGTGCGCTGGTGATGAAGGTTTGTATGCTTCCTCCTCTAGTCGGGGGAGCAACTTGCGTTTTGGGTAGCTTTTGGAGGGGCGTTCGAGTTCATACTCTTCGGCCGCGAGGACCTCGGTCCATCTGTCGGCCAGCAGGTCTTGATCAGCTCGAAGCTGTTGCTTCTTTTTCTTTAGGCTGTTCGCCGTGGCCATTAGCCTGCGTTTAAAACGCTCTTGTTCGACGGGATCCTCGGGCACGACGAATTCGTCGTCGTTGAGGCTTGCCTCGTCTCCAGAGGGAGGCATGCAATTTTCATCCTCCTCGTTTGCCGCTCTCTCTTGAGGGCTGGCTTCCCCGTCCTCCTGTGCTGAATCTTGCTGGAGGGGGTTGTCTTCGGCACTCTCTGGGGTGTTATTATCTCCAGTGCCGGAATCTCCATTCTTGCTGTGGCGGGATTTAGAGCGGCGCCGCTGACATCGGCGCTTGGGCTGTTTTTAGAGGAATCTGCCTCCGCTGCTTCTTCGCCGTCCCCATCCTTTGGGGTGTCCACCATGTATATGTCGTATGACGAGGTGGTCTTCCAGTGCCCTGTAGGCGCTGGTTCTTGATCGTCTCTAGCATCGTCGTCCATACCGTCGATGTCTTCGGAGTCGTAGTCTAGCATGTCGGTTAGATCGTCGACAGTGGCTACAAAGTGGGTGGTGGGTGGGCTTTGAATTTCTTCGTCGTCCGCATCCCAACCATCCTGACCGCAGTCCGGCCAGGGTTCTCCTGATAACGAGAGATACTTTAGCGAGTTCAGGATGTCGTCAAAGGGCGAGTGCTGAAAGATGTCGGCAGCGGTGAACTCCATGATCGGCGCCCAATCGGATTCGATTGGCAGGGGCGCCGGAGGTTTGGAGTCCGGCAAGGAGCCCGGCACCTCGGAGTCACGAGCTTTGCAAAGGACAAGGTCGGTATTTGGCTCCATCGCCGTAGCAGTTGCAGCCCCCGAGGCGGTGTCCAGCCACCAGTCCTCGATCTGCGCGGTCGGCTTCGAACTATGGGTCGGAGCGGATTCGTGTGCGGCCTCCAAGGTACTGTCTGGCGGCAGAGCTAGATCATGCCCATCGTGACAGTGCGGCACGCTCGGCTGTGGCTCGAATCCATCGAAGATCAAGTCTCCACGGATGTCAGCCGTGAAGTTTAGGCTTCCAAATCTGACCTGATGGCCAGGGGCGTAGCTTTCGATCTGCTCCAGATGGCCAAGTGAATTGGCCCGCAGTGCAAAGCCGCCGAACACGAAGATCTGTTCGGGGAGAAAATTCTCACCCTGGACTGCGTTGTTGTTGATTGAAGAAGCCATCAAGCCTATTGGTGACAGCACAGAGGAACTCTCAATGAAAGCACCAATGTCGGTGTCAAAACCGGCGGATCTCGGGTAGGGGGTCCCGAACTGTGCGTCTAGGCGGATGGTAACAGGAGACAAGGGACACGATGTTTTTACCCAGGTTCAAGCCCTCTCGATGGAGGTAAAACCCTACTCCTGCTTAATTGATATTGATGATATGGGTAGTACAAGAGTGGATCTACCACGAGATCAAGGAGGCTAAACCCTAGAAGCTAGCCTATGGTATGATTGTTGTAATGGTTGTTCGTCCTACGGACTAAAACCCTCCGGTTTATATAGACACCGGAGAGGGCTAGGGTTACACAGAGTCGGTTACAATGGTAGGAGATCTACATATCCGTATCGCCAAGCTTGCCTTCCACGCCAAGGAAAGTCCCATCCGGACACGGGACGAAGTCTTCAATCTTGTATCTTCATAGTCTTGGAGTCCGGCCGATGATGATAGTCCGGCTATCCGGACACCCCCTAGTCCAGGACTCCCTCAGTCTTCCCTTTATCTTTTAAGGGAGAGGCATTGACATGGTATAGGCTATGTGATGATATGGGATCATGGAACTACAAACGATTGAAATTGGAATTTCATCAGAAGTTTTATCCTATGCATCTTGTTCATCGTGATCGTAATTATATATATAATTTTTGGCCTCGCGAAGGAGAAAGCATCGCTCAAGCTTGGGGGAGGCTTAAGTCAATGTTATATTCATGCCCCACTCATGAGCTCTCAAGAGAAATGATTATTCAAAATTATTATGCTCGGCTTTCTCTCAATAATCGCTCCATACTCGATACTTCTTGTACTGGTTCTTTTATGATGAAGACTATTGAATTCAAATGGGATTCACTGGAAATAATTAAACACAACTCTGAAGATTGGGATCTCGACGAAGGTAAGGAGTCAAGTATAACACCTAAGTTTGATTGTGTTAAATCTTTTATGGATACCGATGTTTTCCGTGAATTTAGCACTAAATATGGACTTGACTCTGAGATAGTAGCTTCTTTCTGTGAATCCTTTGCTACTCATGCTGGTATCCCTAAGGAGAAGTGGTTTAAATATAATCCTCCCATTGAAGTAAAAGTAGTTGCACCTATTAAAGTTGAAGAAAAGACTATCACTTATAATGATCCTATTGTTCCTACTGCTTATGTTTAGAAGCCACCTTTCCCTGTTAGAATAAAGGATCATGCTAAAGCTTCTATTGTAGTCAACAAAATTAATATTAGGACACACAAACCCCCTGAGCAAGTTAAAGTTGAACCTAAAATTTCTATGGTTAAAGATCTCTTGGCCGATAATATTGATGGGCATGTTATTTACTTCTGCAATGAAGCTGCTAGAATTGCTAAACCTGATGCTAAAAATAAACATAGATCTGTTGTTGGCACGCCTGTTATTTCTATTAAAATAGGAGATCATTGTTATCATGACTTGTGTGATATGGGTGCTAGTGCTAGTGCAATACCTCATTCTTTATACGAAGAAATCATGCATGATATCGCACCTGCTGAGATAGAAGATATAGATGTTACAATTAAACTTGCAAATAGAGATACTATTTCACCGATTGGGATTGTTAGAGATGTTGAAGTTTTGTGTGGGAAAGTTAAACATCCTGTTGATTTTCTTGTTCTTGGTTCCGCACAAGATAGCTTTTGTCCCATTATATTTGGTAGACCCTTCTTGAACACTGTTAATGCTAGGATAGACTGCGAAAAGGACGTTGTTACTATTGATTTGGGTGATATATCTCATGAGTTTAATTTTGCTAAATTTAGTAGACAACCCCGTGAGGAAGAATTGCCTAGTAAAGATGAAATTATTGGTCTTGCTTCTATTGCCATGCCTCCAAATGATCCTTTATAACAATATTTGCTAGACCATGAAAATGATATGTCTATGAATGAAAGAAGGGAAATAGATGAAGTATTCTTTAAACAGGGACCTATTCTAAAACACAATTTTCCTGTTGAAATCCTAGGGGATCCTCCTCCACCAAGGGTGATCCCGTGTTTGAGCTTAAACCTTTGCCTGATACTCTTAAATATGCTTATCTTGATGAAAAGAAGATATATCCTGTTATTATTAGTGCTAACCTTTCAAAGCATGAAGAAGAGAAATTATTGAAAACTCTTAAGAAGCACCGTGCTGCTATTGGATATACTCTTGATGATCTTAAGGGCATTAGTCCCACTCTATGTCAACACAAAATAAATTTGGAGAAAGACGCCAAACCAGTTATTGATCACCAACGACGGTTAATTTATCCCATTGCTGATAGTCAGTGGGTAAGTCCTGTCCATTGTGTCCCTAAGAAGGGAGGTATTATTGTCGTTCCTAATGATAAAGATGAATTGATTCTGCAAATAATTATTACAGGTTATAGGATGGTGATTGATTTCCGCAAATTAAATAAAGCTACTAAAAAGATCATTACCCTTTGCCTTTCATTGATCAAATGCTAGAAAGATTATCCAAACATACACATTTTTGCTTTCTAGATGGCTACTCTGGTTTCTCTCAAATACCTGTGTCGGCTGATGATCAAGAGAAGACCACTTTTACTTGCCCTTTCGGTACCTTTGCTTATAGACGTATGCCTTTTGGTTTATGTAATGAACCTGTTACCTTTCAAAGATGCATGATGGCTATATTCTCTGGTTGTTACGAAAAGATTTGTGAGGTTTTCATGGTTGATTTCTCCGTTTATGGATCCTCTTTTGGTGATTTCTTGAGCAACCTTGATCGAGTTTTGCAGAGATGTGAAGAAACTAACCTTGTCTTCAACTGGGAGAAATGTCACTTTATGGTTAATGAAGTAATTGTCTTGGGGCATTGTCGGCGTTCTGGGAACGGGGGTACCCAGACTTGCCTGCCTGCGGCCTACGGTGTGGCTCAAGGGGTGGCCCAGTACGGCTCATCTTCATCAGCACAAGCTCAAGACCCTCGCGAGGGGCCAAGCCTCGCGGGGCGGACGACAGGAAGCTTCCTTAGGCACGGCCTCGTCAGGCTGGCTCGCGAGGAGGCGGAGAGATCAAGGCGGGGTACCTCACGAGGTGCACATGACGCAAGCCATGACGACCAAGGGCGCCAGGCGGGCGCCAGCCCGCGCAGTGTCCTCATTTCCTCTTTGGTGCAAAGGAGGCAAGCGCAGGCGAGAGCATCAAGCAAAGGCAACCATTTTGGTGCAACAAGACCAAGACCAGCAGAACGGCCGGAAGGAGGTCATCGTGGAGCCCAAGCCGGCGTCACCGTCAGAGTCTTTGGCAAGCGAGGACCGACTTTACTCAGGATAAGTGTACCAGATGTTCCCCTTCAAAATGTCCAATTGTTGGCGCCCTTCCCACTCAATATTTGGGAAGAGGCCGAGGGCCTCTGCCTATAAATAGGACTAGCCACCCACAGGGTAGAGGCATCTAGAGAGAGAGAAGCGTCTGAACTCCCCCTAGCAGTTCGTCGCACCGGCCAAGAACAGACCCTCGCGAGGCAGTTCTTCCTTGTACTGTTCATCATCAGCCCCTGAGGCAATCCACCACACCACACACTGGAGTAGGGTATTACACCACAATGGTGGCCCAAACCAGTATAAACCTTGTGTCCCTTGTGTTGCTCTTTGTGTAGTTTAATCCTTGCGAGGCGACGAGGTGTAGGTAGGTTGTAGGTGAAATCTCCGCGTGCACCCCAGAGTTCGAACCTAGAGGGTATGCCGGAACCCGAAATCCGACATTTGGCGCGCCAGGTAGGGGTGCACCACAATCCGCCTTCCGCCGCCCTGCTCTTCGCCGCACCTCGCATCCATGTCAGACGCCCGTCGAGCCCGCGCCGAGCGCCGGGACGCTCTCTCTACTCGCGTCACCCAGACGGCCCTGTCGGCGGCCGCCCCGCCGTTCCTCGTTGCCTGCCATCAACGCCGCCACCGGCCCGCGGGGAACGAGCAGCAGCCGTCGTCCCAGCATCCATCCGTGAGGTGAGACGGCCGAACCGCTACTCCTTCGCTCGCCCCAGCTGGTTCTTCGTCCCGCGCGCTCCGCGCGCCCATGGAGGCTTGAGCCGCGCTCATCACGACAAACGAGCTCCTGCGCTACCGCCCTGTTGATGACTTCTACGAGGAGTGGCTCGACCGCGTCGCCGAGCTCCCCCGCGCCGCGGGGGGCTCCCCCGCGCCGTCCTTCTCACTGCACCGCGCCCCGCCTTGCGCAGGTGATGAAGCTCCGGGGGCGCCTCGGCCGCCTCCCCCTCAAGAAGGCGCCCTGGCCCCAAGGCGCGTGGCCCCTGGGCGGAACCCACTCCATCCGGCGCCAGCGTAGCAAGAGCAGAGCTGCCAAGAGGTCCCTCGCAAGAAGTTGCCCGAGTGCTCCCTCCACCGGCACGTCACGACCGCGCTCCTGCTCCAGCACGCCAAGACCCCGCGCTGCTCCCAGCGGCAGCGCACGGGGACCCGCAAGATCAAGCTCTCCGTCACCAAAGGCCTCCCGTGGCCACTACAGGTTGCCGCGCCTTCATCACCAAGCTACGCAGCGTCGCATGGCCCGGCAAGTTCAAGCCAGACCTGCCTCCTCGCTACGATGGCATGGCCGACCCTGCGGAGTTCCTCCAGCTCTACGAGCTGGGCATCGAAGCCGCCAACGGGGACGAGAAGGTCATGGCAAACTGGTTTCCCATGGTGCTCAAGGACGGTGCTCGCACATGGCTCGTGAACCTGGCTCCTGGCACGATCTCCTCCTGGGACGAGATGCGCACCCGCTTCATCGCCAACTTCCAAGGCACTCGCGACCGGCCTCCTGCCGTGAGCGACATGCGCCGCATCAAGCAGTAGCCAAGAGAGACCCTACAGAAGTACATCCAGTGCTTCAACAACGCGCGCCTCAAGATTCCCAAGGTTACTGAGGAGGCCATCATCTCAGCCTTCTCCGACGGTGTGCGTGACGTCAAGATGAAGGAGGAGCTGGCGATGCATGAAGACCTGTGCACATCCCTGAAGCTGTTCAACTTGGCGACCAAGTGCTCCAGGGCTGAGGAAGGACGCCTTTCCCTCCTCGAGCTGCCGGCTACCGACCCAGAAGAGAAGAAACCCAAGGTCAAGGACGTGAAGCGCAAGTGGGCTGCCATGCTCGCGGCAGAACCAGACACCAAGCGAGGCAGGGATCAGCCCGAGTCTTCCAAGGGCAGCCGGTACTGCGTGTACCACGACCTCCACACCCACAACACCAACGAATGCCAAGAGCTCAGGGCCATGCGAGAAGGGCGAATCGGTCGACGCCCCGACCACAGTGATCGAGGCTACGGCCGAGGAGGAGGAAGAAGCACAATACGTTGGGAAGACCGTGGCCCTCGCCAAGGGTGGCGTGACCGACCTCGCGAGGACCGCTGGCAGGATCAGCCTCGCCAGGAAGGTTGGAGGGACCCGCCTCGCGAGGGAGGCTGGAGGGATCAGCCTCGTGAGGATCGCCCGCAAGGCAACGCAGGCCTCCCTCCTCTGCCACCGCAGCCAAGGAGAAATGAAGACCATCATCAGGACGAGGGGGCTGGGGGCTTCCAGGAGCCGCACGCAATCGCTTGCATCCTGGGCGGAGCTCAAGCCCCACCCTCTCAACGCATCTTCAAGCAGTTCGCCCGCGAAGTGAATGCAGTCCTCCCCATGCTTGAAGCCACATGCCCTCTCAGGTGGTCAGCGTGCGCCATCACGTTCAGCTCAGTGGATCAGCTCAAGTGCGCAGCCACGGCCGGAGTCCTCCCGATGCTTTGTTCCCCAATCATCAGCAACGTGCAAGTCACCAGGACCCTCATCGATGGCGGAGCAGGGCTCAATGTCCTGTCCATCGAGACATTCAACAATCTCCAAGTGCCCTACAATCAGCTTCAGCCAACCAGGCCTTTCTCCGGAGTCACTGATGGTTCCACAGTCCCGATAGGGCAGGCCCGCCTCCCTGTTACCTTCGGGGCGCGCGACAACTACCGCACCGAGCACATTGACTTCGACGTCGCTCACATTCACCTACCGTACAATGCCATCCTCGGGTACCCAGCTCTGGCCAAATTCATGGCCGTGACTCATCACGGCTACAATGTCCTCAAGATGCCAGGAAGCGGTGGAGTCATCACGGTGCCTTGTGAAGAGAGAGACGCAGTGTGTTCCCTGGAGCATGCTTTTCAAGCCGCGTCAACTGAAGACCCAGATCACAGGAGCGAGAGGCTCCCCGAGGCTGCTCCTAAGAAGAAGAAGACATCACCTGGCCCGACCCCTTGGGAGGCAGGCCCCTCAGGGTCCGCGCCTGTTCAGGGGGCACCTCCTTCTATCACATAGGAAGGCGCGCCCGACGCCCTCCTCGAGCAAGGCTCGGGGGCTCTCTCCTGGAGGGCCACCAACTTTGCTAGGATCACGAAGGAGGCGCTCGGGCACCACTTGGAGGCGTGTTTCAAAGCACGTTTCCCTCAGGAAGGAGCGAGGCAAGGAGGGCCAAACCCTCAGGAGTTCGTCAACAAGATCATTCAGGAGCTGCAGGAGTCAAGAGTCATGAGTGACAGCCGCCGCTTACCCGCCGTAGCTCCCCATCCAGGCGAGGATGGTGGGCTGCGCGTCTGCATCGACATACCAGGGCTCAACCGAGCCGCCTCTCAGGAGCGCCTCTGGCCCTCACGCGTGGGGCGCTATGAAGGCCCACCCCACAGCTACATTCGCATGCCTTACGGCTTGCCGAACGTGGCTGCCACGTGCCAGCGCCTCATGAGGAGCATCTTGGAGGCTCAAGTGGCCATGCGTTCTGCAGTCCTGGCGGATATGGAGATGGTCCGCGAGGAGCCACCAGCGCCTCCAGAGCCTCCCGAGGCTCCTGGGCCTGGGGGCTCATGAAGATCGGCTTCCGCAGCGCACGACGTCCGCTACTTCAGCATCCCTTCAGGTGACATCCTTCGAGTTTCATTTTCAGCTGGGAGCGCCCCCCAGGGCTGCATCATTCCTAGGTCGTGTGGGTCCGCCACTACGGCATGTATCCCTTTTGATTCATGTTTCTAGTTTACTTTATTGGGGGCGCCCCTCGGGCTTCATCATCCCCAAGCCACTCGGGCCAGACCCAGTGGCATGTATCCCTCTTGCGTTTATTCGGGTTGTGCGTTTGACCCATCATGATCGTTATTTGGTGCCTGTCCACGGCACCCATCTTCCTTCATGTCGGCCGCTTGCACGTTAAAGGGGGGGGGGTACCTGAGCATCGCGACTCATGGGCTCCTACTGGCTCTCCAGCCCTCACCCTCTGGCCTTGTCCACGGCATCACGACCTGGCATACCAGCGACGGCTGAGCCCCGCTCGAGGGCCGGGACCCGAGGACGTAGAGCGTCGACATCTAACCAAATTTGCAGGAACACATCACAAGTTAAGGCCCAGTGCCAGGCGCAACCCGCCTTAAGGTAGGGCCCCGTGAGTCCCGCGCTGGCTCACGGGTGCCCAGATACACCTCGTCAGGCCCTACCGTGCCAGCCACGTGTCAGGGCGGGGCTGTACATGCCCCGGGGGCTCCTCCCGGAGGGGAGCCCCCTCACACGCACCAGTGGAAGCACCATGCTCCGCGCTGGCTGACGACACTGCCGAGGAGCGGCTATGCCCGTACACATATGAAAGCGCTATGCTCCGCGCTGGTGATAAACAACTGAGGGTGGCCCCCGGCCGCATCAACCTCAGGGAGCCCAGAGCTCAATGTATGGCCTCATCATAACGCCTCCCCTCGGGAGTGCCGCGCGAGGGGGCTGGGCACGGGGGCTACGCCTGGGTCACGCCCAGACGCATGCCACCCAGCCAGGCCCCTCGGGCCTGGTTCGTCGCACGTCTCTCCCCGAGCGGAGCCAAGGTACGAAGGCCGTTTGAACATCAAGGGGGACTCCTGAGCATTGCGACTCTGGAGCCTAACTGGTCACGTAGCCCCTCACCCCTTAGTTCTGAAAGGCTAACGACGATTGAGGTATGTGTGGGGCCGGGCTCTACCGATGTAGAATGGTAAATTCACCCATACATCTCACCTCCCTACTTTCTGTTCGTGCGTCAAGGGGGACTCCCGAGCATCGCGACTCAGGAGCCTAACTTGTCACGTAGCCCCTCACTCCTTGGTCCCGTCCTGGTTTCCGGTCAGGACTAACGGCGGCTGAGGTATGCGCGGGGTCGGGCTCTGCCGACGTAGAACATAAGCAAGTAGGAAGGAAAAGCGCAAATCTCAAGGAATTCAAAAGCAAATATTACAGTCCATAACTGTTTTCACAATGCTAAACGCAAGTTTAAACGCCTCCACGAGGCATGATGCATGTTGTAGGAGCTGAAAGCAGGACAGGAGCCACGAAGGAGTCACTTGTCGGCAGCACCGTCGCTGGCGGCGGAGCTGCGCTAGGCGGGTTCGCCTCGTGAAGCCTCAGGATCGGCAGCGCCTCGCTTCGGCTTGGTGCTGAAGGCCCGGAACTTCGCCAGCAGAGCCTTCGCTGGACCCTTCACAGCCTCAGCAGCGGCAGTGGCAAGCTCGCCGCTCATAGGCTCCAGCAGGCTGTCAAGATCAACGTTGGGGCCGCGAAGGTAGACGTGGGTGAAGACGCTTGTCAGCGCTGCAGAAGACATGACACGCGCCTCGGCCTCGGCCGTGGGGCCGAGGCCAAGGGCGACATCTTCAAGGCCGCGGACCAGGAAGGGAAGCAGCTTGGCGGGGCCGTCCTTGGCGTCGGCCAGCGGGCTTTCCAGGCCGCTGTCATAAAGCGACTTCAACAAGGTGCGAGCCTTCACCTCTAGCTTCGCAAGGCCACGCGGTCCTCGGCCAGGACCCGCGCCTTGTCGTCCAGCTCGATCCTCTTCGCCTCCAACGCCTGCTCCAGCGCACCTAAGCGGCCATGGCGCTCATCAAGCTTGGCATCCCGGTCCTTGGCGGCTGCCTCACGAGCCTTCATGTCTTCCTCCTTCTCTTGGCGGACGCGGGCCTCCTTGGCAAGCTGGTCGCACAGGCCCTGCAGCTCGCTCTCCAGCGCCTTGCAGCGACCTCAGACATCGGCTACCTCCCCCAAGGCAGCGTCGCGAGCGGCCTTCGCCTCAAGGACGGCCTGCTTCTCCTCGTCGCAAGCCGTCGCGACCTGAACCGGCGCTGCTCGAATTGAAGCATCAGAGAGAACCCAGCCGGAGGCCAGCTCCAGGCGTCCGGCCACCAAGCGAGGGCCGGAGCCTAGAAGATCTTTCCGTAGCCGGTCCAGTTCAGTAGCAGCACGATCCAAGATAGTAGAAGGAGTCGGAGAAACGGCAGTTGGCGGAGTAGGAGGAGAGGACGGCAGCGTAATCACAGCACCATGAGTTGGGACCTTCTGCGCCTCGATGACTGCGGCAGTGGCGTGAGGCAAGGACACCTCGGGAGTCGCTTGGGCCATGGGGGCTGAGCTCACCCCAGCTAGACCCACCAGGCCTCGCGAGGATGACCGGCCAGGAGAGGCCCGCGTCTTGCCGTCCCCTTCTTCCGCGGATGGAGGTGCTGTCCCGGGCGAAGCCTCAGGAGCCCCCTTCAGCTTTTTCGCCACAGGCGCCGGCCTAGCCAAGGAATACGGATATCAAGCCTCAATGACGAATCAAGAAGCAAAACAAGAATCAAGCACTTACTGGTCATCGCTCGCGGGCTCGAGCAACCTCCGGCCGAACTTGAAGCCCGAGAGCCGGCTACTAGGATCAGCCTCAAGAGGCTCGGGAGCAGGAGGCACGTCTGCAGATCGCCTTGGAGCCGAAGCAGACCCGCGGGGAACCAGCCTTGTCCTGTCCTTCTTCGGGATCAGGGGCGAGCTCTCGCCACCTCGCTCGTCGCCATCCTTGTCGTCATCCGGCAAGAGGCGGAGAGCGTGGGACCTGCGTCGAGAAGGGGCGCTCTCGACTCCCCGTCGGTCGCCTTGGAGTCGGGCCCCTCTTACCGCTTCTCTTCTTCCTCCTCTTCGCTGGAGTCACCGGAGGACACGTTCACCGTCGCCAGGGCCGCCGGGTCCTCGGTAACCTCCGCGGGCACATGCCCGTCCCCGTTGAAAGCGGGCATGGAGTCCACCACCTGCTCCCAATCATCTCGAAGGAACAGGGTACAGGAGCGTCCTCCAGCCTCGCCACGTCTCCCCCGACCAAAGATTGGAGGACCGCGTCCAGATCTTCGTCGGCCAAGACTACGGGGCTCGGGCGAGGCCTCCACAGCGGAAGCGAGTATTGCCGAAGAAGGGCCACCCGATGCTCCAGGAACTCCCTCAGGAGCGACGCCCCGGTCAGCTTCGCCGTCACCATGTTGCCCGGCCACAGGTCCGCGTCCATCTTCTCCAGCACTGGCTTCGCACGGGAATCCACGAGTTCCGTGCGAGACCAAGCGTCGATGGGCGTGCGCTGCTCCGTGGGCAGAATCAGCCGAGGATGGATGCGCCCAGCATCTACCATGACCCACTTGCTCCTGAAGCCTTCAATCCTCTTCCCGGGCTTCGAGATGGCGTTGGAGCTACCGTGCACGACAAAGCTTGCACACACGATGATGGGGCCACGGGAGGCCTAGAGGTAGAAGTAGTGGCGCAGCAAGGCCACTGAGGGCTGCACCCCGACATGAGCCTCACAATAGTAGGCGAAGATCGCCAGGAGAAGAACAGAGTTGGGGTGGAGGTGCAGAGCTTGCAGTTTGTAATGGCGGAGGACAGAAAAGAAGAACTCAGAAAAGGGAGGCACCAGACCGGCGGCAATGGCGCTCACGAAGAACGGGTAGAAGGTGCTTCCTTGGTACTCAGGAAGGGCAGAGCCAACCTTGAGCACCGCCGCCCCGTCGTTGCCTTGCACTGCCATCATCCGACGCGCCCGGGCAAGGCTCTTCTCCAACACGTTCGGGGAGTCCAAAGCGGGCGAGTACCAAGCTCCGGCCGGGGTCTGGCGAGGCACCATACCTTGCTAGGGTACGAGGTCGGAGCAGATCTGGGATTTCGGAAGCAGGAAGGATAGGCGCAAGAAAGGGGATCTGGGCAATGACTGGAGAAGGCAAAGGAGGAATGGCTCAGACGAGTACTGCTCCCTTGTCGATTCGTGCAATTGTCAAGGCGTTGTGGGGAAGCGGAGACACCCATGTCCAATTAACCGCCATGCGGTGCCCAAGGCCGCAGGCTGTTAGGGCCCGCGTCACTTCGCACTTGCCCCTTTCGCTTCCCGGCCAGGCCAAGTCCAGGCGTGCCTTGGGCCCGGGGGCTACTGTCGGCGTTCTGGGAACGGGGGTACCCAGACTTGCCTGCCTGCGGCCTGCGGCGTGGCTCAAGGGGTGGCCCGGCACGGCCTGTCTTCATCAACACACGCTCAAGACCCTCGCGAGGGGCCAAGCCTCGCGGGGCGGATGACAGGAAGCCTCTTCAGGCACGGCCTCGTCAGGCTGGCTCACGAGGAGGCGGAGAGATCAAGGCGGGGTACCTCACGAGGTGCCCATGACGCAAGCCATGATGACCAAGGGCGCCAGGCGGGCGCCAGCTCGCGCAGTGTCCTCATTTCCTCTTTGGTGCAAAGGAGGCAAGCGCAGGCGAGAGTATCAAGCAAAGGCAACAATTTCGGTGCAACAAGACCAAGACCAGCCCAACGGCGGGAAGGAAGTCATCGTGGAGCCCAAGCCGGCGTCATCGTCAGAGCCTTTGACAGGCGAGGACCAACTTTAGTCAAGATAAGTGTACTAGATGTTCCCCTTCAAAATGGCCAATTGTTGGCGCCCTTCCCGCTCAATATTTGGGGAAGAGGCCCAGGGCCTCCGCCTATAAATAGGACTAGCCACCCACAAGGTAGAGGCATCTGGATATCAAGGGAAGGATCAATCATTTGGGATCTCGAGGAGAGAGAGAGAGAAGCCACTGAACTCCCCCTAGCAGTTCATCGCACCAGCCAAGAATAGACCCTCGCGAGGCTGTTCTTCCTTGTACTGTCCATCATCAGCCCCAGAGGCAATCCACCACACCACACACTAGAGTAGGGTATTACACCACAATGGTGGCCCGAACCAGTATAAACCTTGTGTCCCTTGTGTTGCTCTTTGTGTAGTTTAGATCCTTGCGAGGCGACGAGGTGTAGGTAGGTTGGAGGTGAGATCTCCGCGTGCACCCCAGAGTTCGAACCTAGAGGGTCTGCCGGAACCCGAAATCCGACAGGCATAAAATTTCTGAAAGAGGTATTGAAGTTGATAAAGCTAAAGTTGATGCTATTGAAAAGATGTCGTGTCCCAAGGACATCAAAGGTATAAGAAGTTTCCTTGGTCATGCCAGTTTTTATAGGAGGTTCATTAAGGACTTCTCAAAAATTTCTCGGCCTCTGACTAATCTATTACAAAAAGATATCCCTTTTGTCTTTGATGATGATTGTGTGGAAGCATTTGAAATACTTAAGAAAGCATTAATTTTTGCACCTATTGTTCAGCCACCTGATTGGAATTCACCCATTGAAATGATGTGTGATGCTAGTGATTATGCTGTAGGTGCCGTTCTAGGACAAAGAGTTGATAAGAAATTAAATGTTATTCAATATGCTAGTAAAACTCTAGACAATGCCCAGAGAAATTATGCTACTACTGAAAAGGAATTCTTAGCAGTTGTATTTGCTTGTGATAAGTTCAGACCTTATATTGTTGATTCTAAAGTAACTATTCACACTGATCATGCTGCTATTAAATATCTTATGGAAAAGAAAGATGCTAAACCTAGACTTATTAGATGAGTTCTCCTACTACAAGAATTTGATTTGCATATTATTGATAGAAAGGGAGCTGAGAACCCCGTTGCAGACAACTTGTCTAGGTTAGAGAATGTTCTTGATGACCCACTACCTATTGATGATAGCTTTCCTGATGAACAATTAGCTATCATAAATGCTTCTCGTACTGCTCCATGGTATGTTGATTATGCTAATTACATTGTTGCTAAATTTATACCACCTAGTTTCACATACCAGCAAAAGAAAAAGTTTTTCTATGATTTAAGACATTACTTCTAGGATGACCCACACCTTTATAAAGAAGGAGTAGATGGTGTTATTAGACGTTGTATACCTGAGCATGAACAGGAACAGATCCTACGCAAGTGTCACTCCAAAGCTTATGGAGGACACCACACGCTGGAGATAGAGCTGCACATAAGGTATTGCAATCCGGTTTTTATTGGCCTACTCTCTTCAAAGATGCCCGTAAGTTTGTCTTATCTTGTGATGAATGCCAAAGAATTGGTAACATTAGTAGGCGTCAATAAATGCCTATGAATTATTCACTTGTTATTGAACCATTCAATCTTTGGGGCTTTGATTATATGGGATTGTTTCCTTCCTCTAATGGGTATACACATATTCTAGTTGCTGTTGATTACGTTACTAAGTGGGCAGAAGCTATTCCAACTAGTAGTGCTGATCATAAAACCTCTATTAAGATGCTTAAAGAAGTTATTTTTCCAAGGTTTGGAGTCCCTAGATATTTAATGGCTGACGGTGCTTCACATTTTATTCATGGTGCCTTTCGTAAAATGCTTGCTAAGTATGATGTTAATCATAGAATTGCATCTCCTTATCACCCGCATTCTAGTGGTCAAGTAGAATTGAGTAATAGAGAGCTCAAATTAATTTTGCAAAAGACTGTTAATAGATCTAGAAATAATTGGTCCAAGAAACTTGATGATGCATTATGGGCCTATAGAACTGCATATAAAAATCCCATGGGTATGTCTCCGTATAAAATGGTTTATGGAAAAGCATATGTCACTTACCTCTCGAATTAGAACATAGGGCATATTGGGCCATTAAAGATCTCAACTATGATTTCAAACTTGTCGGTGAGAAGAGGTTATTTGACATTAGCTCACTTGATGAATGGAGAACCCAGGCTTATGAGAATGCCAAACTGTTTAAAGAAAAAGCTAAAAGATGGCATGCCAAAAGGATACAAAAGCTTGAGTTTAATGTAGGTGATTATGTGTTGCTATTCAACTCTCATTTAAGATTTTTTGCAGGAAAACTTCTCTCAAAAATGGGAAGGTCCTTACGTTATCGAGGAGGTCTATCGTTCCGGTGCCATAAAAATCAACAACTTCGAAGGCACAAATCCGAAGGTGGTGAACGGTCAAAGAATCAAACATTATATCTCAGGTAATCCTATAAATGTTGAAACTAATGTTATTGAAACCGTAACACCGGAGGAATACATAAGGGACACTTTCCAGAATGTTTCAAACACCAAAAAGGAATAGGTACATGGTACAGTAAGTAAACCGACTCCAAAACAACTCCAATGGCAATTTTTCTCCGTTTTGGAATATTTAATAAAATAGGAAAATAAGAAGTAGTCCGGGAAGGACACGAGGCTTCCATGAGGGTGGAGGGCGCGCCCTACCCCCCAGGGCGCCCCTTGCCTTGTGGGAACCTCGTGCGCTCTCCGGACTCCGTTTTCTTGCACAATACTTCTTTTGGTCGGTAAAAATTCATTATATAATCTCCCAAAGGTTTTGACCACCGTATCACGCAATTATCCTCTGTTCTTGTTTCAAGCTGTTTTTCTGACAGATCTAGATCACCATGACGTCTCCAAGTGCCCCCAAGGACAAGTACTTCAAGAAGGTCATCAACCCCTACCTCGCGGAAGTGCTGCAACATCCTCAAACCATTGAGATGCGTGAGGGGTTGCTGCACATCCGGTATGTTGAGGGACCAAGGAGGACCGGAAGCGTGGAGACAAGGCTCGAGGCAACGGAGCAACAAGTTTTCAAGTGTCAGGAGATGGTGGAGCATGGACTAGACTCCAATCACATAATGATCACGGAGTTCACCAACAACCACAAGCTGGACGCCAAGGACATTGGGGAGGCCATCTTCAAGCTTCATGAGAAAATAGAGCACCTCCAAGCCCAAATCTATGACCTGCAAAACCAAAACTGTGAGTATGAATATAGATTCAAGAGGATGAGTTTGGTTGCAGATTTAAGGATCCTGGAGACTCGATCATCCTTCTATGATGGTGAGCCTATGCCTTGGAAGAGGGACGTCAAGCCTACATCATCAACAACTCCATCTCCTTCACCGGCAAAAGAGATATAATCACATGGGTATGGGCACTCCCCTTGGCAACTGCCAATCTTGGGGGAGGTGCCCCGGTATCGTATCACCATCACACTCCTATCTTTACCGTTTTTCTTAGTTCGATCCTTTTGGTAATATCTTGATCTAGTAGAATAAAGTTTTAGTATGATTTAGCTTTGAGTTTTGAGTTTTGCTTTATGATCCCTCTATGTAATCGAGTCCGTGAGCTAAACAATAAAGATTAGTGTTGAGTTAAGGGCTTGACTATTTTGCTATGATCTTGAGGGAATAAAAGAAAAGAGAATGAATAAAAAGAAATAAAGAGATCATATTGATTTTATGGAGAGTAATGACTTCACATATAAAGAGTATGATGAATAAAAGTTGTTGAGAGTTGACAAGCATAGTTTTGGTCATCGTTGCAATTAATAAGAAGTAATAAAGAAAGAGAGGTCCCACATATAAATATACTATCTTGGACACCTTTTATGATTGTGAGCACTCATTAAAGTATGACATGCTAAAGAGTTGATGTTGGACAAGGAAGACAACGTAATGGGTTATGTTTTCTTATATTCGAAATAAAGTATATTGTCATGGATCATCCAACATGTTGAGCTTGCCTTTCTCCCTCATGATAGCCAATTCTTTGCACCAAGTAGAGATACTACTTGTTGAAAGTGCAACTATCCCTAGGTGGTTTTGGTAATTCATAACAACATATAGCTCATTGAGCTAATGCTATTCCAAGACAAATATTTCAGGAAAGCTCAATGAATGGCATGGCATGGATGATGAAAGTGGATCCCTCAAAATATTAAGGACAAAGGATTGGCTCAAGCTCAAAAGCTCAAGACTCTATATTTTACATTTTAGTGATCCAAGATCACATTGAGTCTATAGGAAAAGCCAATACTATCAAGGAGGGATGAGGTGTTGCTTAATGAGCCTCTTGCTTCAAGTGCTTAGTGATATGCTCCAAAAACCCTCAACTACTTTCTCACATCCACATATGACCTAAACCCAAAGTCAAACTCGGCTCCACCGATTCTTTCTATCCGGCGCCACCGAGTTCAAATGTCATAGCCACTGCCACAAACCCTAGGCAAATCGGTCTCACCGATAGGGATCTCGGTCTCACCGAGATGGGATTGCATTCTCTCTGTTTCCCTTCGTAACGTTTCGGTCTAACCAAAGTGAGCGATCGGTCCCACCGAGATTGCAATGTAAACTCTCTGTTTCCCTTTCGTAACATTTCGGTCTCACCGAAAAGAGCAAATCGGTCCCACCGAGTTTACCTGACCAACTCTCTGGTTAGCTAATTACCAAAATCGGTCTCACTGAGTTTGCGTAATCGGTCTTACCGAGATTACGTTATGCCCTAACCGTAACCATATTGGTCCTACCGAGTTGCATGTCGGTCCCACCAAAAATCCTAACGGTCACTAGATTTGCTAAATCGGTCCGACCGAGTTTCTCGATTCGGTCCCACCAAGTTTGGTAGATTGTGTGTAACGGTTAGATTTTGTGTGGAGGCTATATATACCCCTCCACCTCCTCTTCATTCATGGAGAGAGCCATCAGAACAAACCTACACTTCCAACTTACCAGTTCTAAGAGAGAATCACCTACTCATGTGTTGAGGCCAAGATATTCCATTCCTACCATATGAATCTTGATCTCTAGCCTTCCCCAAGTTGCTTTCCACTCAAATCTTCTTTCCACCAGATTCAAATCCTGTGAGAGAGAGTTGAGTGTTGGGGAGACTATCATTTGAAGCACAAGAGCAAGGAGTTCATCATCAACGCACCATTTGTTACTTCTTGGAGAGTGGTGTCTCCTAGATTGGCTAGGTGTCACTTGGGAGCCTCCGACAAGATTGTGGAGTTGAACCAAGGAGTTTGTAAGGGCAAGGAGATCGCCTACTTCATGAAGATCTACTGCTAGTGAGGCAAGTCCTTCATGGGCGACGACAATGGTGGGATAGACAAGGTTGCTTCTTCGTGGACCCTTCGTGGGTGGAGCCCTCTGTGGACTCGCGCAACCGTTACCCTTCGTGGGTTGAAGTCTCCATCAACGTGGATGTACGATAGCAGCACCTATCGGAACCACGACAAAAACATCCGTGTCTCCAATTGCGTTTGAATCCTCCAAACCCTTTCCTTTACATTCTTGCAAGTTGCATGCTTTAATTTCCGCTGCTCATATACTCTTTGCATGCTTGCTTGAATTGTGTGAAGATTGCTTGACTTGTCCAAAGATAGCTAAAATCTGCCAAAGTCTAAAATTGGGAAAAGGTTAAGTTTTTAATTGGTCAAGTAGTCTAATCACCCCCTCTAGACATACTTCAAGGTCCTACAAGTGGTATCAGAGCTTTGGTCTCCATTTTCTTTGATTTCCATAACTTTTGGTGGTCATAGCCTTGGTTTCACAACCTAGGAGAGTATGGCGTCTAGTGAGGTAAATTATCACCGTAGAGGTCCTTACTTTGATGGCACTAATTTTGCTAGTTGGAAGCATAAGATGAAAATGCATATTCTCGGACATAACCCCGCCGTTTGGGCTATTGTGTGTATTGGCTTGCAAGGTGAATTCTTTGATGGGAGAGAGCCGAACCATGAAGCTAGCGCGGATGAATTGAAGATGCTGCAATACAACGCTCAAGCTTGTGATATCCTCTTCAACGGCTTGTGCCCCGAAGAATTCAACAAAATCAGCCGTCTTGAGAATGCAAAGGAAATTTGGGATACTTTGATTGATATGCATGAAGGTACTGACTCCGTCAAGGAATCCAAGTTGGATGTGCTCCAAAGTGAGCTTGACAAGTTCAAAATGAAGGATGGTGAAGGTGTCGCTGAAATGTACTCTAGGCTTGCTCTTATCACAAATGAGATTGCCGGCTTAGGAAGTGAAGAGATGACCGACAGATTCATCATCAAGAAGATCCTAAGAGCATTGGATGGGAAGTATGGTACCATGTGCACATTGATCCAAATGATGCCAAATTACAAAGATCTCAAGCCAACGGAAGTCATTGGAAGAATTGTTGCTCATGAGATGTCACTCAAGCATAAGGAGGAACTTCACAACAAGTCAAGTGGTGCTTACAAAGCCTCATGTGAATCCCCCACATCATCAAGTGAGAAACAAACCTTCAATGAAGAATTGAGCTTAATGATGAAGAACTTCAACAAATTCTACAAGAGTAGAAGCAAGGAAAGAAGCTCTAAGTCAAGGTCCTACAATGACAAAAGATCTTCTAGTCGAGAGCGCAATTTCTACAATTGTGGGAGACCCGGACACTATTCCAACGAGTGTACAGCACCCTACAAAAGAAGAGAAGATTCTCCAAAAAGAAGAAGTAGAAGAGAAGAATCACCACCAAGAGAGAGAAGGAGTAGAGATGATCGTTATGAACGAAGACCCTCACGGAGAAGCAAGGATTCGGAAAGGAAGGACAAGTCATCAAAGAGCTACACAAAACGAAGACATCAAGCTCATGTTGGTGAATGGGTATCCAGCTCCGACTCCGACAATCACTCCGAGAGAAGCTATCACTCTGAGAGAAGCTATCACTCCGACTCCGAATATACTCAAGATGAAGGTGTTACCGGTCTAGCACTTGTGTCAACCAACTCCTACGACATATTTGATTCACCAAATGAAGGAATTGGAAGATGCTTCATGGCCAAAGGTCCTAAGGTAACACACCCTGAGTATGTTGATTTTAATAGTGATGAAGATGACTTGTTAGGTGATGATGATTTACTTATTGACAACTCTAGTAATGAATACTATGATGAAACGTCAATTAATCATGCTAATCAAGATAAAACGAATGACAATGATAAGGAGAAGATTGAGCTTTTAACTAAAGAATTAAACACTCTTAAGTTAGCTCATGAAACTATCTTCGAAGATCATCGAGAACTTTTAAGGGCTCATGAGAAGTTATGCTTTGAAAAGCTCAATCTTGAGCAAGAGCATGAGTTCTTAAAGGCAATCAATGATGATCTCCGCAAGAAAAGTTCTTACATTGCCAAGCATTTACTCTTATCTACTTACATGCCTCAAGTCAAGTCTAGTAACAAGAACAAGAAAGATTCTTTCTCTAGTAGTAACAATAATAATGCTAAATCCAATATTGTTGCTTCTAGTAGTTCTCTTGATTCCACTAATGATTCTCTTAGCCAAGTTACACTTGAGCAAGAAAATAGCTTATTGAAGGGAATTATAGAGAAAGGTATATACAAGAGCCTTGCCGGGAGTAAGCAATTCGAGGAAATTGTACGCAAGCAAGGAAGGCACCGGAAGAATCAAGGTGTTGGTTTTGAACGAAAGTTCAATGCCAATGGAGTTGAGTGGGAAGAAGATCAATACCCCAAGACGAAGTTTGTTCCTCAACAAGAGAAGTATGATCCTACTTCCTTCAAGGGAACACAAGCACAAGATGATCTTCCACCACAAGACCACAAGAACAAAGGCAAGGACAAGCTTCAAGAGGAGATTGATGCATTTGAAGCACCTAAGGCCTTGGTCAAGTGGGTTCCCAAGACTATGTCAAGTTCTACTTCATCAAGTACAACTACAACTCCAAGGATTCCCATCAAGATGATGTGGATCTCGAAGAAGAAGAACTAGAGAGTTCTTGAGGGTGACTCACATTCTTCACTCATATCATTATGGCAAGGACAAGTGCAATCAACTTCCATATCTTGCACTAGTTCAAGGAGTCACAAACCCTCATGTTGGTAAGGCAAAGGACAAGGTAACCTAATGTTTTCATGGACAT
Source organism: Triticum aestivum (assembly GCF_018294505.1). NCBI lineage: Eukaryota > Viridiplantae > Streptophyta > Magnoliopsida > Poales > Poaceae > Triticum > Triticum aestivum. The sequence goes on from NC_057801.1 coordinate 526,221,896, forward strand.
CATCTTGTGTGTGCATCACTCTATGTCTATGGATATTCTTGTTTGTTCCTTGTGGGACTAACCCATGTAGGTATTGAAAGTGCAACTCACTCCAAAGGATTGCTCCAAATGATCTACATCAACATTGAGCATCCACATCTTCAACACCTACATGAAGTCATCATCGATAAAACCCAAGGTTAGTTCATCCCTCCAAGGGGGGATCTCACATCTAGGGGAGCTTAACTCTAAGAATTGAGTCAAAGCAACTCTAATGATGTGAACACATCAATGCATTATGTAAAAGTGGTAACCCCACTTGAGCTTAAACGATGAGTATGACCTATGATCAAATGTTCTCATTTGACTCCTAAGTCAATATACTCATATATAGATGACCTAGTCATCGCCAATTGTTTGATAGATGCTAGAATTGGTCGTGCATGCTTTGACACATATTTCATTTGCCATTTTATTGTGTGAGCATGTTGGTTGCATATTTTACTCATTCGAGGATATCCACTTGTTGTTTTGATTGATTGGTTTCTTTTTCTTTTGCCAAGTGGATGGACAAGAATGCCTAAGAACCTTCTCTAGCTATTATGCTTTTCTCGTCTCAAACTCTATTCATGCTACATCACAAAATTTGATCAAGTCAGATTCGAACCACTCTGTGTGAGGAGCACTCGGAGTCCCTGATTTGTCATAGACTTAAACTTCCAAAACTTCTTTGTGCGGTCTGACCGATTCTTCCATTTCGGTCATACCGAGATCACTAAGGCAATCTAGGTTTTCAATCTCGGTGCAACCGATTTGAACTTTTCGGTCACACCGAGTTGCTGTAACTGTCAACAGTTATGCATCTCGGTGCCACCGAGTCGTTCCACTCGGTCACACCGACAGGTCGGGCTATATATTCACACGGGCAAAATTTTGGAAAACTTTCTCCAAACCTCTTCGCCCGCGCATAGCTCGCTCTGCCTTCTAGGTCTCCGGATCGTCGACTTCATCGCCAGCCGCCTCCTATCGCTGGTCTCCGCCGCCGTCAACGGAATTCATCTCCGCCGTTGCCGCCGTAGCGAGTTCATCGCCGAACTAGGGTATGAACTCGATCACAGTGCTATCCTCGTCTGGTTCTCATCACATTGTGTTCATTACGACTCTTGGCACGATTGAAACACCTCTATCCAGTCAAAACAATCCTTAGAATAGATGCGATTTGAAAATTTAGGGTTAGGTTTCCGCTGAAACCATCTCGGACTCACCGAGTTGAAAAACTCGGTCCCACCGATTCGGCTAACGCCATTGCACTAGTAACTCTCGGTCTGATCGAGAATTGCTAATCGGTGTGACCGATTTTAGAACTTTGTGAAACCCTAGCAGTCTTGGTGCCACCGAACTGTGACTCGGTCTGACCAAGTTCACTAGTTTAGGTTCCAAAACTGCTTCGGTATCCCCGAGTTTGAGAATCGGTTGATCCGAAATGCTTTCTGTGGAAAACTAAAACTAAGTTTTTGAATCATTCTTTTGCAAAAATCTCTGCATTTTGTGATGCTAATCCACTCTATCTCATCTATAACTATTCATAGGGTCAGTAGTCAGTGTTTGCAGCATGTCAGACCAAAGTGACAGCCAGAACAGGGAAGAAGAGCAGATTCAGATGAGTGAGGGCACTAGTCCCTCTAGCTCCTCAGATGATGGCAGCAGAAGCACTCCAAGCAATCTGCCTAAAGCTGCCACCAGGGCCAGAAAGAAGAAAACCTCAGAATCTGAGGATGAGGACTATGTGGCAGTTGAGGATGAGGCCACTTCCAAGAAGAAGGTGCACAAAAAGGAGAATTTCACAACTGCATCCATTAAGCCTGGAATGAAGATCAAAGTGCCTGCAAAGAGAACTCCCATGTCTAAAGCCAGTGCCTCTACTCAAGTTCCTTTGAAATCTCAACCCAAAGAGGCTGCTGCAGAAGGGTAGAAGAAGGAAAGAAAGAGAGGGAGATGGTGCAAGAAAGTTGATCCCATGGCAGAATTTGAGAAGCATTCTTCTAATGAAGAAGAGGAAGAAGAGGTTGCTGCACCAGCACCCAAGGCACAAAAGCTGATGGGTGATGCTATAAAGTCAGGGGCTGCATCATCAAAGCCCAAAGAAGCACCCAAAGCTGCCTCCAAGCCCAAGATTGCACCAAAGAGGAGTACTAGAAACATACCTACTGCTGAGAGGAACAAGGCCCCAGTGCCTGAAGTTGCTGCTAAAGAAGAAGATGAAGAGCATGTGTTGAGAAAGCTGAAGCCCAAGATTCCAGACCTCAATGATGCTCATCCTATGGCTGAGAACATGAAGCTGAGAAAGGATGCAGGACTCAGGTAGTGGAGGTTGTCTGATCCATATGCCACCAGGAGAAGGACTGTTGTTGATTACAGGTTCCACACAAAGGAACATCAGGATTTCTATGAGACAATATTGTTGGACAAGAAGCCTATAGTTTGTGACATGAGGTGGGTCGACTGGACCTACATGAAGGAGAATGAGGAACACTATCCTGGAGTGCAAGACAATTTCATTGCTTGTGGAGTTGCAGACTTTGTTGGGCAGAAGCTCACAAAGTGGAATGATGAGCTCATCATGCAATTCTACTCCACAACACATTTCTATCCAGATGGCAGGATAGTTTGGATGTCTGAAGGTATGAGATACCAATCAACTATTGAGGAATGGGCCAATATGATCAATGTCCCAAAGGAGAGTGAAGATGACTTGGATGTCTATGCCAAGAAGAAGATGGATCACAATTCCATGGCTCATATGTACAAGGAGATCCCAGATGCTGCAGTTGAGACACATAAATTTGGATCTGTACATTATCTTCTGTCAGGGCTGCCAACGATCAACTGGATCCTAAGGCACACTCTTTTGCCCAAGTCAGGTGACCACAACATGATAAGAGGCCATGCTATAAACTTGCTACACTTGTTTGATGTGCCATAGAAATTCAAGGTCATGAGCCTCATGGTTGAGACTATCAAGAGGACAGCAGCAGACCAAAAGAGAAGTTGTGGATATGCCCCACAAATTCAGGAGTTGATGCAGACTAAGGCATAGCCTAGTGGTGGGAAGGGGCTGATGCTTCCCACCCACCCAGGTTCAAGGCATGGTACTTGCAATTTGGGTTTGTCGCACCAATTATACTGTAGGGGGTTCCCTTACAGTCTTTCTGTCAAAAAAAAATTCAGGAGTTGATTAACTCAAAGATGGGCACAGGAAAATATCTGTTGGATAAGGAACACTTTGTTCTCTATCCAGACTTTGAGGACAATCAAGTTGTGATGAATGAGAATGAACCATCATCAGTACAAGCTCAAGAGAAGAAGGAGAAAGCAAAGAAAGAGAAGGCTGCCAAGATGCCAACTCAAGAGGAGGCATCTGAGTACTTTTTGAAGAACAAGCAGGAGCAGCTTGGTTACTTGATAGCATCAACTCTGAGGATTGAGAAAGGGTTGGCCACCCTAACCCAAAACCAGGAGAGCCTGGAAAGAATCATGGAACAAAAATTCTATGATTTAGATGTCAAAGTAACTGAGATTCAGTCAGTTGTGGAGCAGCTACAGGATGACATGCAGGAGAGGAAGGGCAGGACAACTACTGATGCATTTGCCAGAGTTCCTCGAGCTCAGAGATCAGCTGCAGTGCCAGTGACACACACCAGAGCCACTTCATCTGGACCAGCTACAACTCCTACAGTTCCAGTGCAACCAGCTCCAGCACCTACACCTCCAGCTCCATCCACATCAACTGAAGTCTTCGTCCAAGGAGCCATCTCTACACCACCAACTGAAGACCAAGCCTGAGAGATGATATAGTGCTATGCATTTTCTCAGAACTTTTTGGTAACTTGTTGCCAAAGGGGGAGAAAAATGTATAGATCATAGGCTTCGAGAGAGAGTGTTTGCTTTTGTTCTCTCTTGTCTTCTTGGTTGAACTTTGTTTGATTTTGATTGCTTGAGATACCATGCTATTATCTGTGAGACATTGATGATCATGTGTTTGATCATAAGCTACACTTATGCTTGTTAGATGATATTATCTCACTTATCCTTATATGATCATTCACTTTGCTTGGTGATGAGTGCATGTATTCAATCTTTATTATTTTGAGCGCTCCACCAAGATGTATGTGACATGGAAGAGTAACCCATGAGCCTAATTCCTTGTGCATTTGCAGTCCAAAGAAAATCTTAAACTATGCACAAATTTAGGGGGAGCTCTTGCTTATCACATACTTCTCAAAGCGACGATGCTTTTCAATCTTATTATCATCTGTCGAAGCTTTGATCTATATGTTGTCATCAATTACAAAAAAGGGGGAGATTGAAAGTGCAACTATCCCTAGGTGGCTTTGGTAATTCATAACAACATATAGCTCATTGAGCTAATGCTATTCCAAGACAAATATTTCAGGAAAGCTCAATGAATGGCATGGCATGGATGATGAAAGTGGATCCCTCAAAATATTAAGGACAAAGGATTGGCTCAAGCTCAAAAGCTCAAGACTCTACATTTTACATTTTAGTGATCCAAGATCACATTGAGTCTATAGGAAAAGCCAATACTATCAAGAGGGATGAGGTGTTGCTTAATGAGCCTCTTGCTTCAAGTGCTTAGTGATATGCTCCAAAAACCCTCAACTACTTTCTCACATCCACATATGACCTAAACCCAAAGTCAAACTCGGCCCCACCGATTCTTTCTATCCGGCGCCACCGAGTTCAAATGTCATAGCCACTGCCACAAACCCTAGGCAAATCGGTCTCACCGATAGGGATCTCGGTCTCACCGAGATGGGATTGCAATCTCTCTGTTTCCCTTCGTAACGTTTCGGTCTAACCGAAGTGAGCGATCGGTTCCACCGAGATTGCAATGTAAACTCTCTATTTCCCTTTCGTAACATTTTGGTCTCATCGAAAAGAGCGAATCGGTCCCTCCGAGTTTACCTGACCAACTCTCTGGTTAGCTAATTACCAAAATTGGTCTCACCGAGTTTGCGTAATCGGTCTTACCGAGATTACGTTATGCCCTAACCCTAACCATATCGGTCCTACCGAGTTGCATGTTGGTCCCACCGAAAATCCTAACGGTCACTAGATTTGCTAAATCGGTCCGACCGAGTTTCTCGATTCGATCCCACCGAGTTTGGTAGATTGTGTGTAACGGTTAGATTTTGTGTGGAGGCTATATATACCCCTCCACCTCCTCTTCATTCGTGGAGAGAGCCATCAGAACAAACCCACACTTCCAACTTACCAGTTCTGAGAGAGAATCACCTACTCATGTGTTGAGGCCAAGATATTCCATTCCTACCATATGAATCTTGATCTCTAGCCTTCCCCAAGTTGCTTTCCACTCAAATCTTCTTTCCACCAGATCCAAATCCTATGAGAGAGAGTTGAGTGTTGGGGAGACTATCAGTTGAAGCACAAGAGCAAGGAGTTCATCATCAACACACCATTTGTTACTTCTTGGAGAGTGGTGTCTCCTAGATTGGCTAGGTGTCACTTGGGAGCCTCCGATAAGATTGTGGAGTTGAACCAAGGAGTTTGTAAGGGCAAGGAGATCGCCTACTTCATGAAGATCTACCGCTAGTGAGGCAAGTCCTTCGTGGGCGACGGCCATGGTGGGATAGACAAGGTTGCTTCTTCGTGGACCCTTCGTGGGTGGAGCCCTCCGTGGACTCGCGCAACCGTTACCCTTCGTGGGTTGAAGTCTCCATCAACGTGGATGTACGATAGAACCTCCTATCGAAACCACGACAAAAACATCCGTGTCTCCAATTGCGTTTGAATCCTCCAAACCCTTCCCTTTACATTCTTGCAAGTTGCATGCTTTAATTTCCACTGCTCATATACTCTTTGCATGCTTGCTTGAATTGTGTGAAGATTGCTTGACTTGTCCAAAGATAGCTAAAATCTGCCAAAGTCTAAAATTGGGAAAAGGTTAAGTTTTTAATTGGTCAAGTAGTCTAATCACCCCCCTCTAGACATACTTCAAGGTCCTACACTTGTGCTTCCAATATCTTTAATCCCAGTTTTGCCATGAGAGTCCACCATATCTACCTATGGATTGAGTAAGATCCTTCGAGTAAGTTGTCATGTTGCTTGCAATAAAAATTGCTTCTAAATATGTATGATCTATTAGTGTGGAGAAAATAAGCTTTATACGATCTTGTGATATGGAAGCAATAAAAGCGACGGACTACATAATAAAGGTCCACATCACAAGTGGCAATATAAAGTGACGTTCTCTTGCATTAAGATTTCGTGCATCCAACCCCAAAAGCACATGACAACCTCTGTTTCCATATGCGAAGGGCCTATCTTTTACTTTTACCTTATGCAAGAGTCATGGTGATCTTCACCTTTCCTTTTTACATTTTATCCTTTGGCAAGCACATTGTCCTATATATATATATATAGGACAACACTATTCTAATCCCGTGATTAGAATAACTATTCGGATCACGGACGCCTATATAAGGCCGCGACCAGTAAGTTCCAGAACTCCCGAACCCTCGAACCCCACGCCCCCCCCCGGGGGTGACTCCCACCACCCACCCCGCCGCCGGCCTCCAACTCCCCGGCGAATCCCCCCGATCAGCCGCACCCACGCGACGGCCAGCTCCCCTGCCAGGGATCCACCGGGGACGGCGGCGCCCCATCCCCTGCAGCGACCAACCACCTCCCACTCCGCCCTCCACTATGGCGGCCGCCGGTGGCCTTCCAGCCGCGCTGGAGCTGACTCGCCTGGATTTGGCCCTACACAGCCCCCTCACCTGGGTCTGACCCCGGCGCCGCCCCCGCGCCTGATTCCGGCCGCCGCGTTGCGCCCGCGCCTGGTTCCGGCCACCGCGCCGCACCTGGTTCCGGCCGCCGCGCTGCACCCGCCCTGACTACCTCTTCCCCACCCCCAGCCTCCCCTGTGGCGCCACCTTTCATCTACTCCGGCGTGACCTTCCCTCTACAACGCCACGACCTTCCTTGAACTCTGGCTTGGCCTGCCCTCTGCTCCGGTGTTCTTCTCGTCGCCGATTCAAGTTTCCGAGCGCAAGCGAACGGAGGAGGTGACCTTGCAGCCCCGCTGCTCTGAACTTCCTGTCGTTACGCTAGCGCCCCTGCACCTCGCGCCGCAACCCAGTTCTTATAGCAACAGCGTGCCTTGCAATCGCCACCTCCTTCCCGTGAAAATCCCACTACCCTCATGTATTATTCGGTACCCGCAAATCTATTCGGGCAAGCTGGTGAGTCTAGCAGCCGCTGTTTCAGAGGTCCATGGGCAGAGGAGCTCTGCTGCTGAGCATTCTCCAAGCCATCCTCCTCCCGCTCCAAGCTCTGCTGCGCACGGCAAAAAGCTGCCTCGGTCCGTGCCCAATCTCCACTGCAGGTTGTGTGAAGCTCTGCCATGCTGCTCGCTCATGACTCCAAAGCTGCTGCTGTGGATGTGGTGAGTACAGAAGAAAGCAAAAAGCAAAAACGAGAGAGAGAGAGAGAGAGAGAGAGAGGGATCAAAGTGTTCTTGTGGATTTCACTTTTTAATGCGTTTGCATTCTTCCAGTGAGAGCATGCTTTGTGGTTTGATAGGACCCATTGTGCTTATAGTCTTGTATTTTTATGGACAAACACACAATTTGATTAGTACTCTATTTCGGATATTCATTTGTAAAGTATCTGCATGTTGACAGCAACAATATGTACAAAAGAAGTTCAGATATTATTGCCCCGTAGGTTCATGTCTTATTGTTATGTGTTCAGATTTTTACGAAGTTCTAGAAAACCTAGAAATTCCACATTAAAAAATGGAGAAGTTCACTACTTATAATAAAACGGACTTTCCCTGTTTTCACAAAAAAACCTTGAAACTAAAAATTAAAAAACGGAGTGGTTCAATGTCCGGTTTAAATTATTTTCCCTTATAAATAATGAATTCAAAAAAACTTTCTCTAAGAAATCAAAAACATAGAAGGTCAAACTAAAAAAAAGAGAAGTACAAGTTTAAAAAAACATTTTTTCTGTTTAAAAAAACCAAGTAGTTCAAAATAAAAAATGAACTTTTAAAATGGATATTTTTCCTTTCCAAATAAAAACCAAGAAGTTCAAATTGAAATAATAGAGCGGTTCAATATTTATAAAAAATGAAAATCTTCTCATTTCCAAAACAATAAAACCAAGAATAAAAATTTATTAGTTTTTTTTCATTTCTAAAAATGAAATCAAGAATTTCAAATAAAAAAACGAAGAGATTCAAGTATAATAACAAAAAAAGTTCAAATAAAAAAGTAGTTAAAAAACAGGAAATAAAAAAGTGAAGTTTCGCTGTTTCTAGAACAAACTAGAAGTTCATTTTCAAATAATGAAGAGGTTCAAAATATTTGTGACAAAATTCATTCCGATGGTATATTATTTACCACAAGCACCAACACACACAGTTAAAGAAAAACAACACACATAGTTAAAAATTCTGTGTATGTGTGTTTGTGTAAATTTGCACAAAAATAAACCCCTAGAAATTCACAAAACCCCGAAAAGCCTAAGTTAAAAGGCAAAACAGTAGTCATTTTTTTCTGTCTCTGAAACTAAACCAAGAAGTTTAAATTTAAGATACATAGCAGGTCAATGTTTATAAGAAAATCAGAAGAAAAAATTTATCTAAAGAAAAAGCAAGAAATTCAAATTAACATAACACATGAGTTTGATGCTTATTTTTTATAAAAAGAACGTTGTTTTACGGTTCAATAAATGGAAAAAGAAAGTATTTCAAATAAACCAAGAAGTCCAAATTATATAAAAAAGAACTTCAATATTTATAAAAAAATAGGTTTTCTTCGTTACTAAAGAATAAAATTAAATAAGTTCAAATTAAAATAAAAGGAGTAGTTTGATGTTTACGAAAAACTCAAATTCTTTCCATTTTTAGGAAAAATAAAAGTATGAGGTTCAATTATGAAAAAAAATGTTTGATGCTTATTTCAAAACATATTTTTTCTAAGAATAAGACTAAGAAGTTCAATTCAAAATAACAGAGAAGTTTGAAGTATATAAAAAACTAAGATTTGTTTCCAGAAGTTCACATGCACCACCGTGCATGGTTCAGAATTTATATTGCGGGACGTTCGACCTTCAATTATGGGTAATTCGACGTATACACAAAAATGTGACAGAAGTTCAAGGTGAAATAACGAGAAGTTCAAGTACTGCAATGAATGCATTTCAGGTGAGAATAAAAGTATAGAAAAATAAAAGCATAAAAGGTTTGTTGAAAAGAAGTTCAAGTGCACTGTCCGAAGAAGTTCAAAAATTCTTGCGAGAGAGGTTCACCTTGTATTTCCATGTTTAATTTTTTTGTATAAAAACAAATACAATTCTTTACTCAAAATAAAAAAAAGGTGAAGTTCAAATTGAAATAACATAGAATTTTAGAGTTTACTAAAACTTAGGATTTACCTATTTAAAAAATAAAAAACACAACATCATTTTGTGCCCTTTTAAAAACAACTCATAAACGAAAAAATGGTTGCTAGAAGTTCAAGTGCTCGACGAGGAAAAGTTTAGATGTATTTAGATGTCCAAAATACATAAAAATGGTTGCTAGAAGTTCAAGTGCTCGACGAGGAAAAATTATTCAAAGAGAGGTTTACCGTGTATTTAGATGTCCAAAATACATAAAAATATATTATTTTTTGTGTTTTAAAATAATTCTCTCAAACCAGAGAGAAGTTCAAAGTGATAACAACCGGAAGTTGACGTACTACATGGTGTGTATTTCTTATAAGAAAAAATACAAAAAAATTGAAACAGAGTGAAGTTCAAACAGAGATGCCCCAGAAGTTCAATTACTTCACGTTGTGCAAAAAACACCACGTAAAAAATCAGCACGTCAAAAACAAAGTGAAGTTCGAACAGACACGTCCTAGAAGTTCAACTACTTCACGCAGTGCATTTCCGTTCGCGATGAACGCAGAAATCATGATCTCGCCATTTTCTAATTTACCTCAAAACCGCAGGAATATTATTTGTGTAAATTCAAGTCCTTCGTCAGAGAAAGTAAAAAAAATTATTGCGAGAGAGATTTGTACAAAATGAATATCATTTGTGTAACACTAACGAATGGATAAGAAAATTACAAACGAAAATACGTCACAGAAGTTCAACTGAAAACAATAGGAAGTTCAACTACTACAGTGGATGAATTTAAGATGAAAAACTGTTAAAATCGTTGCGGGTATGAAAAAATGATCAACACGGGAAAGTTGCGTCTTCACAACAGCTTTCCACTGGTATATCACTTGCTCAATTCCGGTGAGTGGATGGAGAGTTACGAGCAGTGGATGGAGACCTACGAGCAAAAAAATCACGTGAAAAACAGAGTGAAGTTCAGGTACACACGTCGAGAAGTTCAGGTTCTTCACGCGGTGCATTTTGGAAGAATCTGCTTCGCGATAAAAGGCAGAACGCATGATCCCGCCGTTTTCAAAATTACCTGAAAATGGCTAGGAATCAGAGAAAACCATCAAGATGAAAAAGTTTCGCATTTTCTGTAGCTTTTCAACGGTATATTATTTGCCCAATTCCGATAAAGTTCGTAGAAATTACGGCGAAAATACGTTTTTCGCCATTTTCGAAACTGACTTAAAACCGTAACGAATTGGGAGAAACAATACATACCAAAAAGTTTCGCATTTGTTCAAGCTTTCCAATGCTATATCATTTGCTACATTCGGACACACGGTTAAAAAATTAGCTCGAAAATACGAAGTCGGTATGACTTGGACCATTTTCTAAATTACTCTTAAACCATTCAAAATTACAAAAAACTTTCAAGATGAAAAAGTAGCGCATTTTCATAAGCTTTTCAACGCCATATCATATACCTTCATTGGCTTAGCCGTTTAGAAATGACATCAAAAAAACGAACTCAGCTGTTCGGTTTACGAAATTTTACGATTTTCAAAATTAATATTTATCCATAGAGAATTAGAGAAAACTTTCAACATGTCGAAGGAGCGGTTTTGCAGCAGCTTTTCAACGCCATATTATATGCCTCATTCCGATAAACGGTTTAGAAATGCGATCAAAATTACGATTCACGTTTTTTGTGTGAAGAAAAAACGGTTTTCAAAACTGCTCTTAAACCGCTTACATTTTGCGAAAAATTTAACTTGGGTCTTGATACCCGTGTCCATAGCTTTCCAACGGTATATAGCAAGCCCCGTTTGGGCAATGTTGCGGGAAGTTCTACCTAGCACAGGGGAAGGTCAGGCGCGTTACTTAGGCAGTTAAATCGCAAAAAAGCGAGTTCTTCATGACCCGAGTGCAAAATCCGCCTATGAGCAAGATTCCTATCTAAAACGAGTATTTAGTTGCTAAAAATCGTTTGAAGATTACACTTACATCACATGGAACACGGCTAACCAGAAAAACTCGCGGTAGAAGGCACGGTTGCGAAGATAGCCCGAAGGTCGGGTTCGTACAGAGAGAAGTTCAGGCGCGTTACTCAGGCAGTTCAGGTTGTGATCAGAATATTATTCTGATCCCGTGATCAGAATAGTGTTTATGTATATATATATATATATATATATATATATATATATATAATTGGATGTAAGTTAGCATGAACTATTATTGTTGACATTACCCTTGAGGTAAATGGTTGGAAGGCGAAACTATAAGCCCCTATCTTTCTCTGTGTCCGATTAAAACTCCATAACCATAAGTATTGCGTGAGTTTTAGCAATTGTGAAAGACTAAATGATAGTTGAGTATGCGGACTTGCTGAAAAGCTCTTACATAGACTCTTTCCGATGTTATGATAAATTGCAATTGCTTCAACGACTGAGATTATAGTTTGTTGGTTCTCAATGAAGTTTCTAATTCATACTTAACATTGTGAATAGATTATTACTTGAGCATAAGAAATCATATGACAATATCCATTTATGTTGCTATTATAAGAATGATCATGATGCCCTCATGTCCGTATTTTATTTTATCGATGCCTTTGTCTCTAAACATGTGGACATATTTATCGTTATCGGCTTCCGCTTGAGGACAAGCGAGGTCTAAGCTTGCAGGAGTTGATAGGTCCATTTTGCATCATGCTTTTATATCGATATTTATTGCATTATGGGCTGTTATTACACATTATGTCACAATACTTATGCCTATTCTCTCTTATTTTACAAGGTTTACATGAAGAGGGAGAATGCCGGCAGCTGGAATTCTGGGCTGGAAAAGGAGCAAATATTAGAGACCTATTCTGCACAGCTCCAAAAGTCCTGAAACTTCACGGAAGTCATTTTTGGAATTAGTAGAAAATACTGAGCGAAGAAAATACCAAAGGGGCCACACTGATAACCCACAAGTCTAGGGGATCGCAACAGCTTTCGAGGGTAAAGTATTCAACCCAAATTTATTGATTCGACACAAGGGGAGCCAAAGAATATTCTTGAGTATTAGCAGTTGAGTTGTCAATTCAACCACACCTGGATAACTTAGTATCTGCAGCAAAGTATTTAGTAGCAAAGTAGTATGATAATAAAGGTAATAGTGGCAAAAGTAATATTTTTGGGTTTTGTAGTGATTGTAGCAGTAGCAACGGAAAAGTAAATAAGCGAAACACAAAATGTGAAAAGCTCGTAGGCAATGGACCAGTGATAGATAATTATGTTGGATGCGATTCCTCATGTAATAGCTATAACATAGGGTGACACAGAACTAGCTCCAGTTCATCAATGTAATGTAGGCATGTATTCCGTATATAGTCATACGTGCTTATGGAAAAGAACTTGCATGACATCTTTTGTCCTACCCTCCCGTGGCAGCGGGGTCCTAACGGAAACTAAGGGATGTTAAGGCCTCCTTTTAATAGAGAACTAGAACAAAGCATTAGCACATAGTGAATACATGAACTCCTCAAACTACGGTCATCACCGAGAAGTATCCCGATTATTGTCACTTCGGGGTTGGCGGATCATAACACATAATAGGTGACTATAGACTTGCAAGATAGGATCAAGAACACACATATATTCATGAAAACATAATAGGTTCAGATCTGAAATCATGGCACTCGGGCCCTAGTGACAAGCATTAAGCATAGCAAAGTCATAGCAACATCAATCTCAGAACATAGTGGATACTAGGGATCAAACCCTAACAAAACTAACTTGATTACATGGTAAATCTCATCCAACCCATCACCGTCCAGCAAGCTTGCGATGGAATTAGTCACGCACGGTGGTGAGCATCATGAAATTGGTGATGGAGGATGGTTGATGATGACGACGGCGACGAATCCCCCTCTCCGGAGCCCCGAACGGATTCCAGATCAGCCCTCCCGAGAGAGATTAAGGCTTGGCGGCGGCTCCGTATCGTAAAACGCGATGAAACTTTCTCTCTGATTTTTTTCTCCGCGAGACGGAATATATGGAGTTGGAGTTGAGGTCGGCAGAGCCTCAGGGGGCCCACGAGACAGGGGGCGCGGCCAGGGGGTGGGCACGCCCCCCACCCTCGTGGACAGGGTGTGGGCCCCCTGGTCTTGATTCTTTCGCCAGTATTTTTTATATTTTCCAAAAAGTGCCTCCGTGGATTTTTAGGACATTCCGAGAACTTTTGTTTTCTACACATAAAACAACATTATGGCAGTTCTGCTGAAAACAGCGTCAGTCCGGGTTAGTTTCATTCAAATCAAGCAAGTTAGAGTCCAAAACAAGGGCAAAATTGTTTGGAAAAGTAGATATGTTGGAGACGTATCAACTCCCCCAAGCTTAAACCTTTGCTTGTCCTCAAGCAATTCAGTTGATAAACTGAAAGTGATAAAGAAAAACTTTTACAAACTTTGTTCGCTCTTGTTGTTGTAAACATGCAAAGCCAGCATTCAGGTTTCAGCAAATATTATGAACTAACCATACTCACAATAACACTTAGGTCTAACAATTACTCATATCAATAGCATAATCAGCTAGCGAGCCATTTATATAGTAAAAGATGAAGCCACTCGCCATACTAGCGGCTGTGGCCACGTCTCCTTTTTTGCGTCCATAAACAGTGCGCGCGCGCCACAGTGAGCGAGCAAAGGGAAAAAGGGAAAACGAGCCCGCGTCCCACCTCAGTCGCCTGCCCCCTCCCCCTCCTCCCACCTCAAGAACCCTAGCCGCCTCCTCCCACCTCAAGAACCCTAGACGCCGCCTCCTCCTCCTCCTCCCACCTCAGCCTCCTCCCAACTCCCCCCCGCCGATGTGGAGGCGAGCTTCTCGGCGACGGCGGCGGCGCTGGATTCGATCTGTAGCCATCTGCTCCATCCCGTTCTTCTTCGGCCGAACAAAGGCGAGTCTGCGGGGCGCCGCCAAATGGGGAAAGAAATGGAGCCCAGGGAGAGGGGTGGCAGCGGCTCACGCACTCCCTCCCCGAGCAACGGTCCGGCGGATGGACCTAGGCATGCTGCGCCGCGGCGGTGTCCCCGACTTTCCCAGGACGAGCAGTCCGTCGTGCCATCGGCGCCGTCCTCGCGTGCTAAGGTATGGATCCTCCTCCCTCTTCCCTTCCCTTGCCTCTCACCTGTTCTAACTTGAAGGAGATCTTATGGTGTGAGGAAAACCAAATGCTATGATCCCTCTTTTAGTTAGTATCATTCAGTTTTACCATGACTGCATGTTTTCTTCAGTTTTTGTGCTGATAAGATCAAGGTGTCTATATAGTAATTAATGGAGGTAGAAAGGTTGAAGACTTGTTATGGAAAGTTATAATTCTATTTGCTTAAAAATTGTCTTTTGTTTTATTTGATTGCTTAGCAGGCTTACTGGATAGTGGCGAGAAGGAAGAGCACGGGCCGCTGACGCCGCACCACACAGAAGGGTGACGCTGGTCCTCCTCCCGCAAGCTCTTCTATTATTCATCCATGGAGGCCGACCAGCCCGCAATGTCAAGCGAGGTGTCGTTCTGTGGATCCGGCGCCCCCGGACATCCTCCTTAGGTGTTTCAGGTGAAAGGCAGCAAGCATAAGTGCACACGATGGTTGGGATGATGTGCTACTGCACAGGTACCAGCTTCTGCGTTGTGTCTTCCCCTCTCAACTTCCTTGCCTCCCCACTCTCACTTTGAATTTGTGACCATATGTCCATACCTTGAATACAATGGATGCAGAACAGTGCCTCGACAAACTACATGAGGTTGGGTTGTGTGATTGGACCCTGTTTGTGTGCCGGCAGGAAGGGACAAGCAAGAGAAAGTACTGCTATCCCACTGGATTTTACTTCCTTTGATTTCACCAAAATTTGTATTATTATTTTCTTCTGGTATATGTGATCTTGCTTGTTATAGCCTGGTGAACAGTTTGCTCTTTTGCTGTCAAATACTTTGTTGTTGGCTCATTTTCGAATACAGATTGGATGCCTCACTGCATGTTACTCCCAAGAGGTGGGCTTGCAATTCTTATTTGGCTTATCTGTTTCAATAAGTTATTCAACAACGTACCTAGCATAGTCATTGGAAATAAGAAAAGTGCCCTCTACTGACCAGCAACAACTAGATCCATTCAGGAATATTCCATTCTGAAAATGAGCATAAATTTGAGTTATTTTAGTTGTCTATTTAGAACATGATTTACCTAAATTCTGAAAGTACTGCATTTGCACTATACATATGATGTAGAAGATCTCACTCAAGAAGTGACCAAACTGTGGTGCCAGGTGATTGGCATGCTTGAGGAAGAATACAAGCGTTGGTGCTGCATTGAGCAACTGATGGTTCAAAAAAAATCAGCAACTGGAGGTTCAGGTAGTGGAAAAGACCCCCCCCCCCACACACAAAAAACACCTGCAACTGCGCCAGTTATATAGATGTATGTATAACTGAAGTTGTTGCTGCATGAGATCATTATTTTAATTGTGAATCCAATTGTTCTTTATCACCAGGCCATGGACCATCTTACCCTTAAATTAAAGCACAACCGTCTTTCTATTGGTTTTGTCTTTACAAGTGTGTCCCTGATGCCATGTTGTCCAAGATCAACATTTTGTAGCTTCCTTATATATGGCTTGCTCTCTTTCCACCATCATGAAACTTAATTTGATTTATATTCTGCAGGAGCTTATTCTTATTCTCCATTGCTTCTAATTTAAGTTCTGTTCCGCCTTGCTAGCCTTGAATTTATATTTCAAAAAAAAAATTTGTGCTACGATTCTTTGCATTACCTCATTCAGGTCATGGGATCCAAGAGATTATGCATTCAGGTTGTAGAATCTGAAATAGATTGGTGAGGTTTCGCCTCACACTTGAGAACCTATATTAAATACATGCATCCTCTTCCCTCCTTGGTTCAGATCAAATGTGGAGATCATTCATTTTCCGCTATGACTACTATTTTCACCTCTCACAAATGCTCTTTCCTTTTGTTGATGTCTCGCCTCCTGTGTACTGATAGAGGCATAGAAAGATGCATGTCTTGGATGATCATTCATTTTCTCGCCTCCTGTGTTCAGATCTAATGTGGAGATCATTCATTTTCCGCTATGACTACTATTTTCACCTCTCACAAATGCTCTTTCCTTTTGTTGATGTCTCGCCTCCTGTGTACTGATAGAGGCATAGAAAGATGCATGTCTTGGATGAGAGAAATATGATTGTCCGTGTATTTTGTATCTTGCACTTACCTCTTGTGAGTAGTTTCCCTAAATATAAAAGATACGGTTTTCAGTCATATTGGTTTATCGTCCTTTTTGGTAAAAGATTCAAAGTGTGTGTATAATCATTTACAGTAGATAGGATAGTGCATTCACTGAAAATTTGTGAAAGCGTAAGTTATCTTACTCAGGCTTGTGCTTTTGGATTGCAGTTCAAATTTCACCTCGGGTTGTAATAGAGAAGACCATTGTCGAGAGATATTTAGAGGTGGTGAAGTTGTGGAGCTTATTTTGCTTTTTTGATTACATGACTAAAATAGTGTGTAGTTTTTTTGGAATAGCTAACGATTTCTGACTTTAATTGTTCCCTGGAACACCATTTTTATTGGACTCATCAGTTGGTCCACAATGATAGTCAATTGTTTTATGATTTCCCATTGTAGTAGGTAGTTTTTTTTCTTATAGTTTCCCCTTCGATTCTCAATATGGTCGCTGTTGAGGGTTATGTACCTATATGTATATGTTGGGATTCAGATACATGTGCTTGATTAATTCATTTATTTATTTCCTTGGTCCTTTTGGTGCTGCCACTGAATTAAGGAGTAGTAAGACACAAGACAATGCTTAATTCTACCCTCAAAACCACATTGTAAATATCTATCGCCTGCTGGCCTACTACTGTAAATGGTTTGTATAGTTTGTTTTCCAATGGATTTAGTTACATGATGTTGGATTAGATGGCTGCCATTATGCAGCTCATTTTCAGTGCCTCAGGTGATGTTCTATATAAAATGGCGTAAAATGTGAAATTGGGCAATACTTTTGATATACTTTTGTAACATGGTGCATCATCCATTTTTTGTCTGTACATAGTTATATTGGTTTGTCTCTAATTGTCCTATTAAATCTGGGGCTTTGTATTTTCATACCGGCTTTGTATTGTAGTACTACAACCTGGCAGTATAAGAGTTCTGGTTTTCCAGAGGCTAGAACTTTGATGGATAGTTCTTAGTGTGATTCTATGGATACAGAGCCCAGGTAAATCACTTCTCATTGCCTGTTTTGTTGGTATCGATCATCTACTATCTTAGTATACAACACATTTTTCATATACAAGATTTGACCGAACAATTCTGATGCCACAAAGTGACCGTGCTTTGTTAGTACGTATGTGAATACTTATGCTTTATTCAAGACACATTCAGTTTCGTTTTCCTTTGCAAATAAACTGTAGATGTAGCGTTGGCCTGAGCCCCTAAATTGTCGTATGCTATTTCCTGCCTGGATGATGATGTTGAAGGAATTTCTGCTATGAACAATGAAAACATTCAACCACAACATCTATGAACAATTTCCTAAACAAGTTTTCAGTGCCGATGATCCACCAATCACACTGACTAATGTTCATCACTTCAAAACGCCTATGAGATCTATCTCTCCCTATCTACCTTCCTTCCTAATAGCATTGTAAATATTCTATTGTAAGTTTCTTAGAACACTATGTGTCATGAATAATCCATGTGTTCCAATCTGCCCCTAAATATATTTATGTTCACTCTTTCAGTACTTGCCTTACTATCGCCCCTTGCGC
Organism: Triticum aestivum; assembly: GCF_018294505.1. NCBI lineage: Eukaryota > Viridiplantae > Streptophyta > Magnoliopsida > Poales > Poaceae > Triticum > Triticum aestivum. The sequence goes on from NC_057801.1 coordinate 526,240,127, forward strand.
CATCGGCGCAACGGGTCATCTAGTAATAATAAAACTCAGATGACAACACTTTCTCAAAACAATCATAACATGATATAACAAAATGGTATCTCGCTAGCCCTTTCTGAGACCGCAAAACATAAATGCAGAGCACCTTTAAAGATCAAGGACTGACTAAACATTGTAATTCATGGTAAAATAGATCCAGTCAAGTCATACCCAATATAAACCAATAGTAATGAATGCAAATGACAGTGTGCTCTCCAGCGGGTGCTTTTTAATAAGAAGATGATGACTCAACATAAAAGTAAATAGATAGGCCCTTTGCAGAGGGAAGCAGGGATTTGTAGAGGTGCCAGAGCTCAACTTTAAAATAGAGATTGAATAACATTTTGAGCGGCATACTTTCACTGTCAACGCAACAACTATGAGATGGCTGTATCTTCCATACTACATGCATTATAGGTAGTTCCCAAACAGAATGGTAAAGGTTTATACTCCCCCAACCACCAACAAGCATCAATCCATTGCTTGCTTGAAACAACGAGTGCCTCCAACTAACAACAGCCCCGGGGGAGTTTTGTTTAATTATTTTGATTTGCTTTGATCTTTTTGGATCATGGGACTGGGCATCCCGGTTACCGGCCCTTTCTCGTGAATGAGGAGCGGAGTCCACTCCTCTTGAGAATAATCCACCTAGCATGGAAGATATAGGCAGCCCTAGTTGAAACACCAGCTGCTCGAGCATATAAAACAGAATTTCATTTGGAGGTTTGGAGTTTGGCACATACAAATTTACTTGGAACGGCAGGTAAATACCGCATATAGGTAGGTATGGTGGACTCATATGGAACAACTTTGGGGTTTAAGGAGTTTGGATGCACAAGCAATATTCCCGCTTAGTACAGGTGAAGGCTAGCAAAAGACTGGGAAGCGACCAACTGAGAGAGCGACAACATTCATAAACATGCATTAAAATTAATTCACACCGAATACAAGCATGAGTAGGATATAATCTACCATGAACATAAATATCATGAAGGCTATGTTGATTTGTTTCAACTACATGCGTGAACATGTGCCAAGTCGAGTCACTCAATTCATTCAAAGGAGGATACCATCCCATCATACCACATCATAATCATTCTAATAGCATGTTGGCACGCAAGGTAAACCATTATAACTCATAGCTAATCAAGCATGGCACAAGCAACTATAATCTCTAAATGTAATTGCAAATATCTTTACCTCATAAGAAGCTGAATCAGAAATGATGAACTCATCATATTTACAAAAACAAGAGAGGTCGAGTTCATACCGGCTTTTCTCATCTCAATAAGTCCATCATATATCGTCATTATTGCCTTTCACTTGCACGACCGAACGATGTGTATAATAATAATAGTGCACGTGCATTTGACTAAGCTGGAATTTGCAAGCATTCAACTCAAGAGAGAAGACAAAGTAATATGGGCTCTAAGTTAAATAAACAATCATGCATATGAGAGCCACTAAACATTTTCAATATGGTCCTCTACTATCGACCCCCAAAGGAAAGAAAAGGAAACAAAACTATTTACACGGGAAAGTTCCCAACAAGTAAAAGAAGAACGAGAAATCTTTTTGGGTTTTCATTTTAATTACTACTATAAGCATGGAAATTAAACTAACTAATTTTTTTGGTTTTTCTTAAGGTTTATCAAACACACAAGAAGAAAACTAGAAAAAGAAAATTAAACTAGCATGGATAATACAATGAAAGAGTATGAGCACCGATGACTAGAATTGTGTGTGAACATGAATGTAAAGTCGGTGAGAAATACGTACTCCCCCAAGCTTAGACTTTTGGCCTAAGTTGGTTTATTACCAAGGACCGCGGGTACTCTCCCCGGTGTACTGGGAGGTGTAATCAGAATACCACTGGCTGGCCATCTCCGGGTCCCACTGGTAGGATGATGCACGATAAGGGTCCAATTCAGGTTCCGGCTCAGGCTTAGGTTCTGGAGTGGATGCTTGGCCTCGATGAGCGTACACCGCTTCCGGTGTAACAAGAAAATTATCTGCAATCAAATCAAACAACAGAGGTGCAGGCAAAATAATAGTCTCACTGTGTTTCTTATTAATCTCAGGTTATACAAGAGCATCTTATCTTTGTTGTCAACAATAAACTCATGCGCTACCATGCTCTTGTAATCTAAAATGTAAGGAGGCAATTTTGTCTCCTCTTTCTCATGATGCCTAATAGGTATATCAAAATGTCTAGCAAGACGTGAAGCATAGATACCTCCAAAGATGGGGCCTTTTGTACGATTTAGGCTTAGCCATTTAGCAATGACGACACCCATACTAAAACTATTATCTCCAAACAAGGCATGTTGAAGAATGATAATATCAGGAACATTAAAGTTTCCACTATTTCCACGACCAATCAAGCATCTACTAGCAAATATGGCAAAGTAGCGTAAAACCGGAAAGTGTATGCTAGAGATTTTTGCATCGGAACCCTTCTTTGGTTCCTCTACAGTGATAGTGTTAACAAAGACATCCACATCTTTACGATGAGGTTCCTCTAATTCTCCCTCAAAGGGTATCCTACATACCGCGCAAAAATTATATAAAGAGATTTCTCTGAATTCATCATATAAATGAAATGACACTGAAGGCGGTGACTTCTTAGGATAATAATAAAAGTTTTGCACAAAAGTATTGGTGAGTAAGAGATACTGATTGATCCGGTCTTGGAGGAAATCGGCGAGGCCTGCATTCTCGATCAAAGAATAAAAATCTTCATGAATTCCAGCTTCTTTCAAGAAATTATCGCATGGCCATTCACACGGTCGTACTTCCGCTACGCGAGGAAGATTATACTTGGCTTTTCCCTTCTCTTTAGCTTGTTTTTCCCGAGAGCCTTGGCTAGAAGAGCCCCTCAAAAGTCTCCTTAAAGTTTTCTGAAAATTTCTGAAATTTTAGTAACTTCAAAACAAAAAGTGAATAAAACTAAACAAGATTGGTAGCAACTACTCCTACAAGTTCCTAGAGCCTATATCATGCATTAGAATTGCTTGAGACCTCATAAATTTAACATGCAAGCTCAAGAACATGGTCACCTATGCAGCAAAAATTTGCAATGAATAAAGCACTATAACAAAAACTAATTGGACCAATGGAGGAGTTACATACCAAGCAACAATCTCCCAAAGCAGTTTTGTGAATGGAGCTTTGACCAAGGAGATCGAAAATCGCAGCAAAATGAGCTAGAACTCGTGCTTGAGCTGGATGGGGATTTTTTTGGGAAGAAGATGGACTGTGTGGGTGCTGGCATAAGTGGAGGGGGGCCACCAGGGGCCCACGAGACAGGGGGGCACGCCCTCCACTCTTGTGGCCTGGTGCTTGCCCCTCCTGCAGTGATTTCAGTGCCTAAAATCCTCAAATATTCCATAAAAATCATACTAAATTTGCAGGGCATTTGGAGCACTTTTATTTTCGGGACATTTTTTATTGCATGGATAATTCAGAAAACAGACATATAATACTATTTTTGCTTTATTTATTCTAAATAACAGAAAGTAAAAAGAGGGTACAGAAGGTTGTGCCTTCTAGTTTCATCCATCTCGTGATCATCAAAATGAATCGACTAACAAGGTTGATCAAGTCTTGTTAACAAACTCATTCCGAATAACACGGAACCGGAGAAATTTCGAATAACACTAAGTTACCTCAACGGGGATATGAAAATCCCCAACAATAAGAATATCATACTTTTTCTTGACAGTAGGGAGAGGAAATTCAAAACCTCCAATAATGATAGTTGGAACTTTTCCAATAGAATTGATGCTATGAACTTGAGATTGTTTCCTCGGAAAGTGTACCGTATGCTCATTACCATTAACATGAAAAGTGACATTGCCTTTGTTGCAATCAATAATAGCCCCTGCAGTATTCAAAAAGGGTCTACCAAGGATAATCGACATATTATCGTCCTCGGGAATATCAAGAATAACAAAGTCCGTTAAGATAGTGACATTTGCAACCACAACAGGCACATCCTCACAAATACCGACAGGTATGGCAGTTGATTTATCGGCCATTTGCAAAGATATTTCAGTAGGTGTCAACTTATTCAATTCAAGTCTACGATATAAAGAGAGAGGCATAACACTAACACCGGCTCCAAGATCACATAAAGAAGTTTTAACATAATTTCTTTTAATGGAGCATGGTATAGTTGGTACCCCTGGATCTCCAAGTTTCTTTGGTATTCCACCCTTAAAAGTGTAATTAGCAAGCATGGTGGAAATTTCAGCTCCCGGTATCTTTCTTTTATTTGGAATGATATCCTTCATATACTTAGCATAAGGATTCACTTTAAGCATATCAGTTAAGCGCATACGTAAGAAAATAGGTCTAATCATTTCAGCAAAGCGCTCAAAATTCTCATCATCCTTTGTCTTGGATGGTTTAGGAGGAAAGGGCATGGGTTTCTGAACCCATGGTTCTCTTTCTCTACCGTGCTTCCTAGCAACAAAATCTCTCTTATCATAACGTTGATTCTTTGATTGCGGGTTATCAAGATCAACAGCAGGTTCAATCTCTACATCATTACTTTTGCTAGGTTGAGCATCGACATGAACATTATTATTAACATTATCATTAACATTATCACTAGGTTCATGTTCATCACCTGATTGTGTTTCAGCATCAGAGATAGAGATAACATTGGGATTCTCAGGTGTGTCTACAGTAGGTTCACTAGAAGCATGCAAAGTTCTATCGTTGTTCTTTTTCTTTTTTTGGAAGAACTAGGTGCCTCTAAATTGTTTCTCTGAGAATCTTGCTCGATTCTCTTAGGGTGGCCTTCAGGATACAAAGGTTCCTGAGTCATTCTACCAGTTCTAGTAGCCACTCTAAGAGCAAAGTCATTTTTATTATTTAATTCCTCAAGAAAATCATTTTGAGCTTTAAGTACTTGCTCAGCTTGAGTAGCAACCATAGAAGCATATTTGCTAACGAGTTTGAGTTCACCTTTAACTCTAGCCATATAATCGCTCACGCGTCCTATCTCAAAAGCATTGTTCTTTAATTCTCTACCAACATAAGCATTAAAACTTTCTTGTCTAGCCATAAAGTCATCAAATTTGTCTAAGCATGGGCTATGAAACTTAGTAGAGGGGATTTCAACTTTATCCGCTCATCAAATTTCTCTGTTCCTTGAATCCGCTGGTACTCCCATATTCCCACAGTAAAGTTGCTCGGGCGAATCAACCATCACTATATCCTCTCACGTGTGATGACCACATGAGCTATCCATTCAGATTGCATGTTAAAAAAAATAAAGGTCGATAACTAATGCGGCAAACTTTCAAAAAAAAAACTAATGCGGCACCTCGGGCCAACACGGCCAGATCACATTTTGCACGAGAAATTACACACCATGTTTCGTTGACATGTGGTCCCGTTCCAACATATCAGTGAGACGACAGCGAGTAGGAGTATTTCCGAACCGACGTGTAGGCCGGGGCGCCCCTTCGTGAACCATGGCAAACTGGCAACCGTCCACCGACGCTTCGCCTTTCCCTCTCGATTTGGAACTGCTGTCGCACGCTCTTCCTCTCCCTCCTCCATTTTCCTTCAGCCCTTCACCCTTTCTTCTGCCATTGTTCGATCGTCTTCTCCATGGAGGGAATAGGGCAGAAACGACCCCGTTATTCTTGCCCCGATCTGAAAGATGACGTGGTGGAGGAACTCATTGATCGGTGCGACGTCATCACCTCGGCTAGCATGGCAGGTTCGTTCAAGCCCATTCTTGACTCAACTAATAACATCATTACAAGGAAACCAAGAGTCAAGGAACGGTTTGATCTCCCCTATCTTCTTCACCGTGACCCTGATGACCGGCACCATCACGACGGAGGCCTCGCCGTGTGCAAGTTGATGTCGCTTGATAATGATACGTATGATGTTAAGATGCCATCGCTTGAGGGCAAGGCCTGGGCAGGCGCAAATGGAGATTGGGTTTTTTACATTGGGTCCAACTGCGAGTGGGAACTTGCGAATGTGTACACTCATGACCGGGTTCCACTTCCAAAAATCTCAGCAGACTGCCTAGAGGTTGAGCACACCGGTATTGTACGCACGTTCAAATACAATCATGGTGACCGTCTTCTACGGAAGATAGCAATTTCTCGAGTTCCCACCCACTCTTGGAATTACAACAACTATGAAGTTGTTGCTATCTTTGACAAGCTTGTTGTCGTCATTGCTGGTTTGACTCGATGGACATTGCTCAAAAATCAGTTTCTATACACGGATGAGTACTGTGATGCAATTGAATACGAGGGCCTTGTGTTTGCTGCCACCACTCGTGGCACTGTTTTTGCATGGAATCGTTATGATTTCGGTACGTTTGTCTTCCACCGTAATTATAATTGTTTCATCCACATGCATGCGGGTTAGCAAGTTTCCCTTTACTAATTAACCTTCTTCTTGTGTTTCCAAGGTCTTGTGAAAATTCCACCACCTATACTTGAAAATTTTTATAACCAAGGGGGAGATGACGATGGTGATGATCACGAGCATGAGGACGAGCAACGCCCATATACTCGTTGGCGCCTGGCAACTAATTCTGATGGATCACCTCTTCTCGTGTGTATACAGCCCACTGATGATGTTACTGCTAAGGAAGCAGGTGTAGTCTCCCATGGTCGCACTCTCCGGACCTATTCCAACACCCGTTGCATGGTATTCGGGATGGATACTAGTGTGCTAGCGCCAACACCTTCTTCCTGGTACAGAATTGATAGTCTTGGAGAAAACTCGCTCTTCCTTGGATAAAACTATCCGATGATGGTGAAAGGCGATCCAACTGCTGTTGACACAACATTACTAGCACCATTTATGAGAAGCAACTGTGTCTATACCTCGGACATTAGCATGGTTCCCTACCCTGGTACTGATATAGTAGGCCGCTTCAGCCTGGATGATCAGTCCTGCGTTGGTCTCGAGATCGACAATAGATGCCCCGTCCTAGAGAATCACTTGTGGTTCAAAGCAAGCGTTTCCAACGCCCAGGAATGGTTGAGTTGAAGTTCATTTCATTGCTTGTTATTTGTTGTGTGGTGAAAACTTTAGTATTTATAATGTATCCTCATTGTCGATGTGGGTTGATGACCTGTTGTATGTAATAAAATGATATGCCTGTGATAAACTTACTAAATTTACGAATGGCTTTCGAGTTGCTTCTGTGAGTGAGTGGTGCGACGAGGCAAAAAATATTTTCCGAATACATAATTGTACGTGCATTGCAACAGGTTATCGGATGAGGCCAATCATCAACAATAGTAGTACACTATTTGTACTAGCTTCACATGCTTCGCGCGTCGTGCGGGTGTTTTTACTGTAGCCATATTGTACTACATAACCAGCACCTCGAATCCTCGATACTACTAGTACTATATACTAGTAAGTAGTAGGAGTAGTAGGGTGGCATGGGCCAGAACAAGCATTCACGTCCAGGAGTACGGCACACGCCACCAGCACGACTTCCATCTGACACCATATTTCTTGGAGTCCGTGCTAGAGCAATCTCTTCAACCTCATCGTTTCTCTAACTCAGCCATCGCGCGGCGGGCGAGGTGGGGGTTTGCCAATAGTCAGTTTCCTCAACTGCGGTCTCACTTGTAAGGCCAACTCCAACGCTCTATCAATATATGGATGTACTCTTCTTCCCAATACAAAAACTTGCATCCATTCTACTCCCTCCGTTCTACTACCTCCGTCCTGGTTTATAGGTCCCATTTGTAGTTTGTGTCAAATTTTGACTAAAGATTTAACTAACAAAATGTTAATGCATGTCAAGAAAAATTATCTCATTGGATTCGTATTTGAACATAGTTTTCAAAAATATAATGTTTGGTGACATGCATAAACATTTTGTTAGTTTAATCTATGGTCAAAATTTGGCACGAAATATAATGGGGACCAATAAACCCGAACAGAGGTAGTATTTGTCAAAATATATATGTATCTAGACATGTTTTAGTATATAGGCACATCCATTTTTGGACAAATGGAAGTCAAGTATTTTGGAACGGAGGGAGTACACAATAAAATTTTTAAGTTAGCACAACTAGTCTAATCTGAGAGCATAACCGAAGATTTGGTCGGGTTCTTCCTCCTTTTGCCGACACATGGGACATCCAGCATCCAGGTCGTGTCATGAAAGAAAATAGAGTGGTAGTTGATAAGTTGAAGCCACGAGAGGTGCATCTTGGGTTAAACTGTCAATAGAATCTTACTACTCTTGAGTAACTCCAAAAGCGGCCACCGAAGATCTTTCTTGGATTTGTTTTTCATCACCAGCACGTCGAGGTGAAAGATGTGCAGGTTCAGTGGGTCCTCTTGTGTTTTCACTGACATGTGGGGCCGCATGTGAGAAAACAGACGATGGGCTCCGCGCGTTCGCTGGCTGGCTGAGAAGAGAGATAGAGGAGGGCTGAGCACGGACTGCAGGAAATTTGATCTACGTAACCAGCACCTTGATATTCGCGTGTGGTTGTTTCTAGAATAAAAAAAGGAGGTACCTCTACTTATGTTACTCCCACTACGCCTAGCCTAAGGTTAGTAGGTGACCTTGCGCTTGGTTCTTCGCCTCTTCCGGAAGTCGATGGTTCTACAGTAGTGCTTCTGGCAATCTGACACCAAATGAACTGCTGCACGTCCACCGCTTGTAAGCAAAAGTTTCTCCTCATGCTGCGAGCCACCGCGCACGTGTTGGCAAGGGAGAAGGCGTAATCAAGCTTCTCGTCATTCTGCAAGTTGACGGGACACATCAAAGTTATTTACTAGTAGTACGTACTCTCTCCAAAAAAGGGCTGACCATGTCATTGCTACCATCCCGTGCTCCGTCGTTGAGTATGTGCACTATTCACGTGCCATTCACGTGCCATCGAGGAGAAAAAATATTGCGTAGGTGCCATCGAAGTGCACGACTCACTTACGGAAAAGGGTTTCCCCCCGCTTTCCCCTCCGCACGACTCACTTACGCACTGCTTATCTGATTATCTCCAGTTTCTTGCATGACACGTGCACCTTGAGGCTAGATGTCTCTGTTGGAAATATGCCCTAGAGGCAATAATAAAATGGTTATTATTATATTTCTTTGTTCATGATAATTGTCTGTTATTCATGCTATAACTGTGTTATCCGGAAATCGTAATACACGTGTGAATACATAGACCACAACATGTCCCTAGTAAGCCTCTAGTTGACTAGCTCGTTGATCAACAGATAGTCATGGTTTCCTGACTATGGGCATTGGATGTCATTGATAACGGGATCACATCATTAGGAGAATGATGTGATGGACAAGACCCAATCCTAAGCATAGCTCAAAGATCGTGTAGTTCGTTTAGCTAGAGCTTTTCCAAATGTCAAGTATCATTTCCTTAGACCATGAGATTGTGCAACTCCCGGATACCGTAGGAGTGCTTTGGGTGTGCCAAACGTCACAACGTAACTGGGTGACTATAAAGGTGCACTACGGGTATCTCCGAAAGTGTTTGTTGGGTTGGCATGAATCGAGACTGGGATTTGCCACTCCGTATGATGGAGAGGTATCTCTGGGCCCACTCGGTAATGCATCATCATAATGAGCTCTATGTGACCAAGTGTCTGGTCACGGGATCATGCATTACGGTACGAGTAAAGTGACTTGCCGGTAACGAGATTAAATGAGGTATTGGGATACCGACGATCGAGTCTCGGGCAAGTAACGTACCGATTGACAAAGGGAATTGTATACGGGATTGATTGAATCCTCGACATCGTGGTTCATCCGATGAGATCATCAAGGAGCATGTGGGAGCCAACATGGGTATCCAGATCCCGCTGTTGGTTATTGACCGGAGAGGCGTCTTGGTCATGTCTGCATGTCTCCCGAACCCGTAGGGTCTACACACTTAAGGTTCAGTGACGCTAGGGTTGTAGAGATATTAGTATGCAGTAACCTGAAAGTTGTTCGGAGTCCCGGATGAGATCCCGGATGTCACAAGGAGTTCCGAAATGGTCCGGAGGTGAAGAATTATATATAGGAAGTCAGGTTTCGACCATCGGGAAAGTTTTGGAGGTCACCGGTATTGTACCGGGACCACCGTAAGGGTCCCGGGGGTCCACCGGGTGGGGCCACCTATCCCAGAGGGCCCCATGGGCTGAAGTGGGAGGGGAACCAGCCCCTGGTGGGCTGGTGCGCCCCCCCTTGGCCCCCCCTGCGCCTAGGGTTGGAAACCCTAGGGGTGGGGGCGCCTCCACCTGGCTTGGGGGGTAAGTTTCCCCCCTGGCCGCCGCCCCCTTGGAGATTGCATCTCCTAGGGACGGCGCCCCTCCTAGGGGGCCTATATAAAGGGGGGGGGGAGGGGGGCAGCCGCACCCATGCTCTTGGCGCCTCCCTTCCCCCTTGCTACACCTCTCCCTCTCACAGAAGCTCGGCGAAGCCCTGCTGAGATCGCTGCTGCATCCACCACCACGCCGTCGTGCTGCTGGATCTCCATCAACCTCTCCTTCCCCCTTGCTGGATCAAGAAGGAGGAGACGTCTTCCTCAACCATACGTGTGTTGAACATGGAGGTGCTGTCCGTTCAGCACTAGGATCATCGGTGATTTGGATCACGAGGAGTACGACTCCCTCAACCCCGTTCTCTTGAACGCTTCCGCTCGCGATCTACAAGGGTATGTAGATGCACTCCTTTCTCTCGTTGCTAGATGAACTCATAGATTGATCTTGGTGAAAGCATAGAATTTTTTTATTTTTTGCAACGTTCCCAACAGTGGCATCATGAGCCAGGTTTATGCGTAGTTCTCTTTGCACGAGTAGAACACAATTTGTTGTGGGCGTAGATGTTGTCGACTTTCTTGCCACTACTAGTCTTATTTTGCTTCAGCGGCATCATGGGATGGGGCGGCCCGGACCGACCTTACACGTACACTTACGTGAGACAGGTTCCACCGATTGACATGCACTAGTTGCATAAGGTGGCTAGCGGGTGTCTGTCTCTCCCACTTTAGCTGGAGCGGATTTGACGAAAAGGGTCCTTATGAAGGGTAAATAGAAGTTGGCATATCACGTTGTGGCTTTCACGTAGGTAAGAAAACGTTTTTGCGAGAACCCTATTGCAGCCACGTAAAAACATGCAACAACAATTAGAGGATGTCTAACTTGTTTTTGCAGCATGTGTTTTTGTGATGTGATATGGCCAAAAGTTGTGATGAATGATATATATGTGATGTATGAGATCATGTTCTTGTAATAGGAATCACGACTTGCATGTCGATGAGTATGACAACCGGCAGGAGCCATAGGAGTTGTCTTTATTTTTTGTATGACCTGCGTGTCATTGAAGAACACCATGTAAATTACTTTACTTTATTGCTAAATGTGTTAGCCATAGAAGTAGAAGTAGTCGTTGGCGTGACAACTTCATGAAGACACGATGATGGAGATCATGATGATGGAGATCATGGTGTCATGCCGGTGACAAAAATGATCATGGCGCCCCGAAGATGGAGATCAAAGGAGCAATATGATATTGGCCATATCATGTCACTATTTGATTGCATGTGATGTTTATCATGTTTTACATCTTATTTGCTTAGAACAACGGTAGCTTAAATAAGATGATCCCTCGAAATAATTTCAAGAAAAGTGTCCCCCCTAACTGTGCACCGTTGCGAAGGTTCGTTGTTTCGAAGCACCACGTGATGATTGGGTGTGATAGATTGTAACGTTCGAATACAACGGGTGTAAGCCAGATTTACACACGCAATACACTTAGGTTGACTTGACGAGCCTAGCATGTACAGACATGGCCTCGAAACACGGAAGACCGAAAGGTCGAACATGAGTCGTATAGAAGATACGATCAACATGGAGATGCTCACCGATGATGACTAGTCCGTCTCACGTGATGATCGGACACGGGCTAGTCGAGTCGGATCATGTATCACTTAGATGACTAGAGGGATGTCTAATCTGAGTGGGAGTTCATTGAATAATTTGATTAGATGAACTTAATTATCATGAACTTAGTCTAAAATCTTTACAATATGTCTTGTAGATCAAATGGCCCACGTTACCCTCAACTTCAACGCGTTCCTAGAGAAAACCAAGCTGAAAGATGATGGCAGCAACTATACAGACTGGGTCCGGAACCTGAGGATCATCCTCATAGCTGCCAAGAAAGATTATGTCCTAGAAGCGCTGCTAGGTGAAGCACCAATCCCAGAGAACCAAGACGTTATGAACGCTTGGCAGTCTCGTGCTGATGATTACTCCCTCGTTCAGTGCGGCATGCTTTACACCTTAGAGCCGGGGCTCCAAAAGCGTTTTGAGCAACACGGAGCATATGAGATATTCGAAGAGCTGAAAATGGTTTTCCAAGCTCATGCCCGGGTCGAGAGATATGAAGACTCCGACAAGTTCTTCAGCTGTAAGATGGAGGAAAATAGTTCTGTCAGTGAGCACATACTCAAGATGTCTGGGTTGCACAACCGCTTGACTCAGCTGGGAGTTAATCTCCCAGATGACGCGGTCATTGACAGAATCCTTCAGTCGCTTCCACCGAGCTACAAGAGCTTTGTGATGAACTTCAATATGCAGGGGATGGAAAAGACCATTCCTGAGGTATATTCAATGCTGAAATCAGCGGAGGTGGAGATCAAAAAGGAACATCAAGTGTTGATGGTGAATAAAACCACTAAGTTCAAGAAAGGCAAGGGTAAGAAGAACTTCAAGAAGGACGGCAAGGGAGTTGCCGTGCCCGGTAAGCCAGTTGCCGGGAAGAAGTCAAACAATGGACCCAAGGCTGAAACTGAGTGCTTTTATTGCAAGGGAAGTGGTCACTGGAAGCGGAACTGCCCCAAGTACTTAGCGGACAAGAAGGACGGCAAAACCAAAGGTATATGTGATATACATGTAATTGATGTGTACCTTACCAGTACTCGAAGTAGCTCTTGGGTATTTGATACCGGTGCGGTTGCTCATATTTGTAACTCAAAGCAGGAGCTGCGGAATAAGCGGAGACTGGCGAAGGACGAGGTGACGATGCACGTCGGGAATGGTTCCAAGGTCGATGTGATCGCCGTCGGCACGCTACCTCTACATTTACCTACGGGATTAGTTTTAAACCTCAATAATTGTTATTTAGTGCCAGCTTTGAGCATGAACATTGTATCAGGATCTCGTTTAATTCGAGATGGCTACTCATTTAAATCCGATAATAATGGTTGTTCTATTTATATGAGAGATATGTTTTATGGTCATGCCCCGCTGGTGAATGGTTTATTCTTAATGAATCTCGAGCGTAATGTTACACATATTAATAGTGTGAATACCAAAAGATGTAAAGTTGATAACGATAGTCCCACATACTTGTGGCACTGCCGCCTTGGTCACATTGGTGTCAAGCGCATGAAGAAGCTCCATGCTGATGAACTTTTAGAGTCTCTCGATTATGAATCATTTGACACATGCGAACCATGCCCCATGGGCAAAATGACCAAGACTCCGTTCTCCGGAACAATGGAGCGAGCAACCAACTTATTGGAAATCATACATACTGATGTGTGCGGTCCAATGAGCGTTGAGGCTCGCGGAGGATATCATTATGTTCTCACCCTCACTGATGACTTGAGTAGATATGGGTATGTCTACTTGATGAAACACAAGTCTGAGACCTTTGAAAAGTTAAAGGAATTTCAGAATGAGGTAGAGAATCAACGTGACCGAAAAATAAAATTCTTACGATCAGATCGGGGGGGGGGAGAATATTTAAGTCACGAATTTGGTACGCACTTAAGGAATTGTGGAATCATTTCACAACTCACGCTGCCTGGAACACCTCAGCGTAACGGTGTGTCCGAATGTCATAATCGTGCTCTATTGGATATGGTGCGATCTATGATGTCACTTACCGATTTACCGCTATCATTTTGGGGATACGCTCTAGAGACCGCTACGTTCACTTTAAATAGGGCACCGTCTAAGTCCGTTGAGACGACACCGTATGAATTATGGTTTGGGAAGAAACCTAAGCTGTCGTTTCTAAAAGTTTGGGGATGCGATGCTTATGTCAAGAAACTTCAACCTGAGAAGCTCGAACCCAAGTCGGAAAAATGCGTCTTCATAGGATACCCTAAGGAAACCATTGGGTATACCTTCTACTTAAGATCTGAGGGCAAGATCTTTGTTGCCAAAAACGGGTCCTTTCTGGAGAAAGAGTTTCTCTCGAAAGAATTAAGTGGGAGGAAAGTAGAGCTTGATGAAGTACTACCTCTTGAAACGGTAAGTAGCGCGACTCAGGAAGATGTTCCTGTGGTGCCTGCACCGACAAGAGAGGAGGTTAATGATGATGATCAAGATACTTCGGATCAAGCTCCTACTAAACTTTGAAGGTCCACAAGGACACGTTCCGCACCAGAGTGGTACGGCAACCCTGTCTTGGAAATCATGTTGTTAAACAACAGTGAACCTTCGAACTATGAAGAAGCGATGGCGGGCCCAGATTCCAACAAATGGCTTGAAGCCATGCAATCCGAGATAGGATCCATGTATGAAAACAAAGTATGGACTTTGGCAGACTTGCCCGATGATCGGCGAGCAATAGAAAACAAATGGATCTTTAAGAAGAAGACGGACGCGGATGGTAATGTTACCATATATAAAGCTCGACTTGTCGCTAAGGGTTATCGACAAGTTCAAGGGATTGACTATGATGAGACTTTCTCTCCCGTAGCGAAGCTGAAGTCCGTACGAATCATGTTAGCAATTGCCGCATACTATGATTATGAGATATGGCAAATGGACGTCAAAACGGCATTCCTTAACGGCCATCTTAAGGAAGAACTGTATATGATGCAGCCAGAAGGTTTTGTCGACCTTGAGAATGCTAACAAGGTATGCAAGCTCCAGCGATCCATTTATGGGCTGGTGCAAGCATCTCGGAGTTGGAACATTTGCTTTGATGAGATGATCAAAGCGTTTGGGTTTATGCAGACTTATGGAGAAGCCTGTGTTTACAAGAAAGTGAGTGGGAGCTCTGTAGCATTTCTCATATTATATGTAGATGGAAAATGATATAGAACTTTTGGACAACATTAAGGCCTACCTGAATAAGTGTTTTTCAATGAAGGACCTTGGAGAAGCTGCCTACATATTAGGCATCAAGATCTATAGGGATAGATCGAGACGCCTCATAGGTCTTTCACAAAGCACATACCTTGATAAGATATTGAAGAAGTTCAATATGGATCAGTCCAAGAAAGGGTTCTTGCCTATATTGCAAGGTGTGAGATTGAGCTCGGCTCAATGCCCGACCACGGCAGAAGATAAAGAAGAGATGAGTGTCATCCCCCATGCCTCAGCCATAGGGTCTATTATGTATGCCATGCTTTGTACTAGACCTGATGTAAACCTTGCCGTAAGTTTGGTAGGAAGGTACCAAAGTAATCCCGGCAAGGAACACTGGACAGCGGTCAAGAACATCCTAAAGTACCTGAAAAGGACTAAGGATATGTTTGTCGTTTATGGAGGTGACGAAGAGCTCGTCGTAAAGGGTTACGTCGACGCTAGCTTCGACACAGATCTGGATGACTCTAAGTCACAGACCGGATACGTGTATATTTTGAATGGTGGGGTAGTAAGTTGGTGCAGTTACAAGCAAAGCGTCGTGGCGGGATCTACATGTGAAGCAGAGTACATGGCAGCCTCGGAGGCAGCGCATGAAGCAATCTGGGTGAAGGAGTTCATCACCGACCTAGGAGTCATACCCAATGCGTCGGGGCCGATCGCACTCTTCTATGACAACACTGGAGCTATTGCACTTGCCAAGGAGCCCAGGTTTCACAAGAAGACCAGGCACATCAAGCGTCGCTTCAACTCCATACGTGAAAATGTTCAAGATGGAGACATAGATATTTGTAAAGTACGTACGGATCTGAATGTAGCAGATCCGTTGACTAAACCTCGCCCTAGAGCAAAACATGATCAACACCAGAATGCTATGGGTGTTCAATTCATCACAATGTAACTAGAATATTGACTCTAGTGCAAGTGGGAGACTGTTGGAAATATGCCCTAGAGGCAATAATAAAATGGTTATTATTATATTTCTTTGTTCATGATAATTGTCTGTTATTCATGCTATAACTGTGTTATCCGGAAATCGTAATACACGTGTGAATACATAGACCACAACATGTCCCTAGTAAGCCTCTAGTTGACTAGCTCGTTGATCAACAGATAGTCATGGTTTCCTGACTATGGTCATTGGATGTCATTGATAACGGGATCACATCATTAGGAGAATGATGTGATGGACAAGACCCAATCCTAAGCATAGCTCAAAGATTGTGTAGTTCGTTTAGCTAGAGCTTTTCAAATGTCAAGTATCATTTCCTTAGACCATGAGATTGTGCAACTCCCGGATACTGTAGGAGTGCTTTGGGTGTGCCAAACATCACAACGTAACTGGGTGACTATAAAGGTGCACTACGGATATCTCCAAAAGTGTCTGTTGGGTTGGCATGAATCGAGACTGGGATTTGTCACTCTGTATGACGGAGAGGTATCTCTGGGCCCACTCGGTAATGCATCATCATAATGAGCTCTATGTGACCAAGTGTAAGGTCATGGAATCATGCATTACGCTACGAGTAAAGTGACTTGCCGGTTACGAGATTAGACGAGGTATTGGGATACCGACGATTGAGTCTCGGGCAAGTAACGTACCGATTGGCAAAGGGAATTGTATACAGGATTGATTGAATCCTCGACATCGTGGTTCATACGATGAGATCATCGAGGAGCATGTGGGAGCCAACATGGGTATCTAGATCCTGCTGTTGGTTATTGACCGGAGAGGCGTCTCGGTCATGTCTGCATGTCTCCCGAACCCGTAGGGTCTACACACTTAAGGTTCGGTGACGCTAGGGTTGTAGAGATATTAGTATGCAGTAACCCGAAAGTTTTTCGGAGTCCCGGATGAGATCTCGGACGTCACGAGGAGTTCCGGAATGGTCCGGAGGTGAAGAATTATATATAGGAAGTCAGGTTTCGGCCATCGAGAAAGTTTCGGAGGTCACCGGTATTGTACCGGGACCACCGGAAGGGTCCCGGGGGTCCACCGGGTGGGGCCACCTATCCCAGAGGGCCCCGTGGGCTGAAGTGGGAGGGGAACCAGCCCCTGGTGGGCTGGTGCGCCCCCCTTGGCCCCCCCTGCGCCTAGGGTTGGAAACCCTAGGGGTGGGGGCGCCTCCACCTGGCTTGGGGGGCAAGTTTCCCCCCTGGCCGCCGCCCCCCTTGGAGATTGCATCTCCTAGGGCCGGCGCCCCCCTAGGGGGCCTATATAAAGGGGGGGAGGGAGGGCAGCCGCACCCATGCTCTTGGCGCCTCCCTTCCCCCTTGCTACACCTCTCCCTCTCGCAGAAGCCCTGCCGAGATCGCTGCTGCATCCACCACCACGCCGTCGTGCTGCTGGATCTGCGTCAACCTCTCCTTCCCCCTTGCTGGATCAAGAAGGAGGAGACGTCTTCCTCAACCGTACGTGTGTTGAACGCGGAGGTGCTGTCCGTTCAGCACTAGGATCATCGGTGATTTGGATCACGACGAGTACGACTCCCTCAACCCCGTTCTCTTGAACACTTCCGCTCGCGATCTACAAGGGTATGTAGATGCACTCCTTTCTCTCGTTGCTAGATGAACTCATAGATTGATCTTGGTGAAAGCGTAGAATTTTTTTATTTTCTGCAACGTTCCCCAACAGTCTCGCGTGTTGGGAAAAGGATGAACAAAGCTCACGTAAAAGAAAAGAGTTGAAGAGCATAGGTTCCCGACGACCGAGGAGGAGCAAGGAACCTCGCGGTGGAGCGTCTGCAAGGAACCTTGCGCGTTTTCCCCTGTTTTTTGCCGCCTGCCCACCTATAAACAACTAAAAGAACATGAACTTTTCTCTAACCACTAGAAACGGTACATTAGGATGCTAAGTTGAAGATGTTTTATACTCCCTCCGTTCCCAAATATAAGTCTTTTTAGATATTTCAATAAGGGACTACATACAAAACAAAATGAGTGAATCTACACTCTAAAATATGTACACAAGCCAACGCACTAACTCCATCCGATCCAACTCATGCACATACGCGCACAACATGGAGCACACAACGCACGTACACAAGACGTGCATGCACACACGCTCGGCCGCAGAATGCACGTGAATAACACATGCATGCACACACACTCGACTGCATGGAGGCGTGCGCCATCCGCGGCGACATCCGGTTCGTCGTGCTACGGCGAAGCTCGCACGCAACGACGCATACGCATCTCTTGCAGCACCTCTTTGCCGTTGTTGCTCAATTACTAGTCAGAGACGAAGACGACCACAACCTCGGCCTTAGAGCTAGCACCGATGGAAAAACACGCACGCTGCACGCACATGAGCACATACGGAGTGCCCACGACGTGGTGGTGGTGCGTCCCCAGTCGCCTCTACTCCTTCTGCGCATGTTGTCTATCAAGGCGGCTGCATGCTAATGATGATGTGGGTGAGATCTTCTAGGACTCAGATGATGACGAGGAAAATTATGAGACACAAGGTGACGTCCACCGTCAAGGTCCACGGTCAAGGGGGAGCTAGCAAGTGCTTAGATGTGCTTAGAGCAAGTACAATAGAGCTAAGTCAGCGGGCTATAAGGAATAAACAGTAGTATATTTCTGCTTAGTTGGAGGAAAGAGAAGAGGAGAGAGAAGGTAAGCGGGCTCTTCATGAAGATCCAGCTCTAGCACGTGCTCCTAGGCACTTTGTAGTACATGTTGACTATAAGATGGGCTGTAGGCTTATAGCCAGCAGCTGGCTATACTATTAATGCTCTTTAGATGAGGTGCTAAGTGCATTAAATGGCTTAGTAACTCAAGTGTTCAATGCATAGGTGCTTAGTTTATTGGTGCCACATCATATTTTATGCCTACGTGGCAGGCTTAGCAGCTATACATGATGGAGCACTGGGAGAGGCCAAGGCTGGTCATAGTGGGGAGTAACTTGTACTGTAACATATTACTATGTTACTCTAAACATCTCTATAAACCGGAAAGTAGGGAGTAGTAACATACACTAGTGTCATATACAGAGTATGGGAGCACATGATATTTCCCCGTCCGGACCGATCCCAAGTTGGCTTATCACTTTCTTGGCCCAACAAAACCCCTCCCCCTCCCGCGCGTGCTTCCCGCCCGGTGCCAGCTGAGCCCGCCGCTCCACATTGATGGCAAGTCAGGGCGATGCGACCTCTCACTGCTTCCGCCGTTGAAGCAGCGCGCCGACCGAGGGCACCGCCCGCTGCACGCCCAACATTTCAGACTACACAGTGTACTATAATTAGATGACATAAGCAGGCTATAAGGATTTAAATATAGTATTTGTGCTTAGTCGAAGGAGAGAGAAGAGGAGAGAGAAGAGAAGTAGATTGTAAACGTGTAGCCGGTTGTACTCCAACAAACTCTACTTTGTGAGACAAAAGGTGGGGCCATTATTAATGATATTGTATTTATACTAAAGGGACTAACAGACACCTTAATTACTCCGTTTTTTTGAGACAAACCTTGGTGGGGCTATTATTGACTTTTTTTGAGCTATTATTGACTTGGACGTGGGGTTTGGGGGCCAAAGGCCTACTATTATACTCCGACCTGACATGCTCTACCCCAGCCGCCGCTGTATCATATGGTTTCGCACCGTTCCAGATCTTAGCGCCGCCACACAATTCTTCTCCAGCCCTCCTTCCGGCATGCACCGCGAGAAGGGACATCAGTCCTCCGAACCCCGCCTTTCGTGATCCTGTACGGGAGAGGGGCGATCAGGTTTTTGGGGAGCACACCCCTGTGACTGTTGCCAGCGACGACTTCCTCAACGACAGCCTTCTTCCCCAACCTCGGTAACCTCTTCATCAACGACATGAGTGACAACATCAACCACATCGATTCTGCTCCCGCTATACAGTATGTGATTCTGTCCTCCTGGTTTAGTCCGCATCATTATTTTGATGTTTGCAATTGTCGTCATGATCTATTTACTGCTGATTCGGATTAAATCTCATACTAAATTGCTCATATATTCAACAATCCAATCCAAAAACCTAATCACAGCCAATTTACTCCGAGTGGTTTTGCTGCGCTTTTGAAGCCGCCTACTTTTAAGGGGGTGCAATATAAAAGGTGGCGCACAAGAGCAGTATATTGGTTTCAGATCATGTACTGCTATGATGCCACTAAGGGTAAGCCTGAGGGCGATCTTAATCCTACACAGCAGGAAGCTTTTCAGAACATGGATACCCTCTTCAAAGCTGCCCTGCTGAGTGTTCTTGACGATTCCATTGTGGATTTGTATATGTTGTTTGACAGCGGCAAAGACATGTGGGCTGCGCTCGAGGCCACGTTTGGGCCCTCGGGCGCTGGCAACGAGTTGTATGTCATGGAGCAATTCTGTGACTACAAGATGACTGATGAGCGCTCTGTTGTTCAACAGACTCATGAGATACAGTCATTCTCTAAGGAACTTGAGTACTTTAAGTGTGTGTTGCCGGACAAATTTGTTGCTGGGACCATCATTGCCAAGCTTCCACCTTCGTGGAACGATTTTGCTACTTCTTTGAAAAACAAGAGACATGAGTTTTCTGTTTTGGATCTCATTAGCACTCTTGATTTTGAGGAGAAGGCGAGAGCAAAAGACACACGTGCTCGGGTCGCCGAGGGAGCTTCTAGTGCCCACATGGTACACGAGAAGAACTTCCAGCCCAACCAGCCCGAAAACAACAAGAACAAATCTCAGGGAAAGGCAAGTTTGATGCAAAGAACAATCCATCACATTCTACCAACTTCAAGAAGAATTCTCATAACGGGAAGGGATACAAACCTCAATTTTTGTAGCACCGCACAAAATTTATATGGTTGCATCTATCTGCTGTCAGCTAACCTCATGGTGCTCCAGGTATTCCTACATTCGTAACTAGGTACAATGACCACTGCAAGATGAAATTAGCTTATTCGTACGTTGACTTGCTGAATGCAGTGCGGAACGATCTTGTCATGTCTGGAGGAGCAAACAAGCAGTGCAGCCGAAGGTGGAAATCAACCAAGGACTTATGAAATTATATGTAATCTTCCTCAGGCAGGTCAGTATCCCCTTCGTCCAGATGATCATGTTTTGTCATGCCGAGCTATTGATATGTGCTACTATTTTGCAACACCATTTAAGTATAGCTACTGTTTTCCTATCTTTTCAGATTCAGGACAATGAATAGGATATCAGGGGAACTGCACAATATGGACCCATGTTGAGTCATCTCGATTGCCTCATGTGTTTGCTGCAAATGTGTCAGCATCAATTGCAAGATGAGGCAGCTAGATAGCTGTGGAGTTGCCAACATGCTCAAAGTGCTCGCAACATTGAGAAGAGACAAGCATGCCCAGGAAATTAATGCGTGCGCAGGGAGGCCCTTTGCTTAGAGAAGCATCGACCGATTTTCTTTATTTCCACACCTTCTCACAATTTTGTATATTGGTTATAGTATGGTGAATCATTGAGATGCATAGACATGCTGAACTTTTGTTCTTCTGAATGTTAGTTTAATGTGAGTGTCTGCATCCAGTACCGCATCCTCTAATTTGGTGGATGCACACAGAGAAAATAAATCTCCTTAATTTACTCCATAACCACCCTATTAAATAGGCCTAGTAACAAACTAGGCGCATGCAGTGGCCGGCGGGCACATGCATCCTGCATGCATGGCCAGTCATGCAGCAACGCAAAAGAAGAGAGCGGTTCTTGGGAAAAAGCGAGTAGTTAGTGCAGCGGGCCTTATAAACACGAACAACTCGCTCTCCCGCTTCCGTCTCGCCACCCAATTCCCCCTGCTCCCCAATCTTCCTCACTCGTCCAGAAAACCCCGCTCACCTTCTTCCTCACTCGTACAGAAAACGCCTGCTCCTCTTCTTCCACTCCTACAAAAATCCCCAGCCCTCCTTCTTCCCCACTCGCACTGCCACTAGGCTCGTCTCTGGCTACTCTGCTCAAACCTGTGAGCTCGGCGCGACGCCCACAAGGAAAATGGAGTCGGCTGGCCCCAGCGCCAAGAAGATGAGGCTCCCGCTAGCGGCGACGCCGGTTGTAGATCCCGCACCCGGTAGCGCGGGGAGAAGCGGCGAGCCCCCCCCACCCGGATCTGAGGAACCGGTAGAATCTCCGGTGGACCGCATCAGCGATCTCCCGGACGTCATCCTTGAGGAGATCATCTCGCTTCTCCCCACCAAGGATTGCTGCCGCACACAACTCCTCTCAACTCAGTGGCGCCCTCTATGGCGCACCGTGCCCCTCAACCTCGATTGTCATCAGATATATGTCTTTCCTGGATTTGATCTCATCAGAGCCATCGTCTCTTCTCACCAGCAGGGCCCCGTTCAATGCCTCTACATCCCGACAAGCTACCTGCTGTCCATACCCGGCAAGGTGGATGCTTGGCTGACATCCACTGAATTCGAAAAACTCTAGCAGTTTGAGTTCTACCATTACCACAAAAGTTTCATACCACGAACATACCAAGAATTCTACCCACACCACCGTTGTCCATCTCGCGGTTTTCCTCCTCTCTCCACACCGCCACCTTCGCCCGGTGCCATCTACCAGACGATCTAGTACAAATGCTTTGACTCCCACTGCTAAAAAACTTTCGCTTGTGGTGGTTTATCTGTCGGAGGCCTCACTGCACAACATCATCCACTCTAGTTTCCCTGCCCTAGAGCGCTTGCTAATTGTTTTGGGAATAGAAATCGGTATCAGTTGTCTCCAAATAAAGTCGCCTCACCTTAAAAGCATTGGAATTTGTTTTGAAGGACAACAGCTCATCATCGAAGATGCCCCTTCACTTGAAAGGTTGCTCCTTCATAATTGTTATACACCTTCAGAAATAACTGTCATCTCTGCGCCCAAACTGGAGACCTTGGGTGTAATTTGTGACCCGTTTAATAATCACAAGGAGTTGGTGTTTGGCTCCTCACCTTTTCAGGTACCGTATATTATCATCTACACATTTGTAATCATATGCTGCATTTTTCATTTATGCACATAAGTTTTATATCATCTTGGAGTACACTTTGGGTACTAATATTATGTTATATGCTCAATGAAGAGTTCGTCCATTGATAGCCTATCAATGCTGCTGGATTCTGTCAAGATTATATATATCAGAATGTATAGTTTTGATCTGGACATAATTATTAGCTTGCTGTGATGCTTTTGATCTCTAGAGAATTTATACATAGAGGTGATGATTTCATGCACATTGAAAGCCCGTATACATTGTACTAGAATTAACTGTTCAGCTGTCGTTCTTTCGACATACTCTTTTTTCAGACCTTAACTGTTTTCAATCTTCATGTCTACTTAGGCAGAACCACATGGACAAAAACATATAACCAATCGTTGGCGTAATAAGCACAAGGATTTTCTCAGTTCTCATGACATTCGTTTGAGGACAATAACGATGGGACGATATGCATCCAACCCGGCAAACAGAAGCTTTGTCACATTCTTCCTGTTGAATGCGAGGTTAGTATTGTCCATGAGGCTTAATTTTTACAGCAAGAGATTTCTCACGGACGAACATGTTGAACAACAAAAAAAGAAGTTTCAGGTGGACAAATGGGCTTCTAAACGTGCTCGGCTTCTATTTACAACAAGTTGTAGACATCCTAAAATAATTTTTTTGCACAGGATGTTGATTTTATGGATCAGACCGATCCATTTGTTTGTGACTGCAAAAAAGAGTGGTAGGGTTAGATGTTACTGTCATGTTCAATCTGGGTTTTGTCTAAGAATTTGATGAACAATTAATCCTTGGGCTTTTTGTACCATTTGTATGCTTGACTTGCATGTTGTTGCCCTCGTACTCCCCTCCACCTGCCACTACACTGCCGCATCTTCCATGGCTGATGTTCGTTCCCGTCCGAGGCCTTGCCTCCCGTGGCCGGCTGTGATGCCGCGGAGGCCTCACCGCCCCCTACTACTCCCACGCTGGCCAGGCCATCCCTCTACTCACCCACACCCCCTGTTATTCTGCGGCGACGACAGCCTCACCCTCATACTCCTCTTCGCGTGGGTATCCAGTACTGCGTCTTCCCCGGCTCCGCGTCGTCCCCTTCCTAGGCCTCGCCGTCGTCCACCACTGTGGTGCTCTCGGCGCGGCATGGTCAATGTGGTCAACGACCGACTTCCATCGGAAGAATACTATGCGTGGAGAGGCTGACAGCTGGGTCCACGGCGGCCGCAAGGAAGTGCCTCCTTATTACGCGCAAAATAATTATTCCTCCACCTGACAGCGGGGACCCACCAGACGGGCCACCGTACTTTGCAAAAAAACTTTTCCCCCTGACTGTTGGGACCCACCAGCTACATCTTCGCACGCAAGGAAGTGCATCCAGGCAAAAAAAACGATTCGCCCCCTGACTGCTGGGACCCACCAGCTACATCTTCGCACGCAAGGAAGTGCGTCCGGGCAAAAAAAAACGATTCACCCCCCTAACTGCTGGGACCCACCAGCTACATCTTCACATGCAAGGAAGTGCCTGACAGTCGGGACCCACCTGGTCGAAGCGTACGTAGCGTTGTCATTCTGGTCTTGAACGTGTACGTACATACTGGTCACAGTAGAGGCGCGCACGTACACGTACGTACTTTGGCGAGGATGCAAGAAAGAAAATACGGCCACGTACGTACATACGGGAAGGGTCTCGAACGCCTACTCGCGCATACGTACATGGCTGGGTCGGAACGGAGAAACAGCGTCGTCGTCGTGTTCATCGGGAGCCAACCGGCTGGGTCGGAACGGAATGCGTGGTCGTGTTCATCGAGAGGGCTTGGACGGAATAGGTGATGGAAACGAGGCCTGGTGTCGGTGTCAAAACCGGCGGATCTCGGGTAGGGGGTCCCGAACTGTGCGTCTAGGCGGATGGTAACAGGAGACAAGGGACACGATGTTTTTACCCAGGTTCGGGCCCTCTCGATGGAGGTAAAACCGTACTCCTGCTTGATTGATATTGATGATATGGATAGTACAAGAGTGGATCTACCACGAGATCAAGGAGGCTAAACCCTAGAAGCTAGCCTATGGTATGATTGTTGTAATGGTTGGTTGTCCTACGGACTAAAACCCTCCGGTTTATATAGACACCGGAGAGGGCTAGGGTTACACAGAGTCGGTTACAATGGTAGGAGATCTACATATCCGTATCGCCAAGCTTGCCCTCCACGCCAAGGAAAGTCCCATCCGGACACGGGACAAAGTCTTCAATCTTGTATCTTCATAGTCTTGGAGTCCGGCCGATGATGATAGTCCGGCTATCCGGACACCCCCTAGTCCAGGACTCCCTCAGTAGCCCCTGAACCAGGCTTCAATGACGATGAGTTCGGCACGCATATTTTTCGGCATTGTAAGGCGGGTTCCTCCTCCGAATAACTCATAGAAGATTGTGAACACCAGGATAGTGTCCGGCTCTGCAAAATAAATTTCACATTCCACCGTAGAGAGAATAACATGTACACAAGTTCAATCTGCTGACGTATTTTGTGGCATGACGTCACGCCACCACCAAGCCTTTACTTGAATCGTTTTTTATAATACCACCTCAGCACGTTTAGGAAGCGGTTGCCTTGGCACGTCTTTGTCGAAGCAGAGATCGTGTTCCCCTTATTCCGGGATTCCCATCAATACGGACGTGGGTAACCCAACCGTGCCCGTTGCCACACCCCCTCTATCGGAGGCGAGTCCCGAATGGTCACGGGGACGGCTCTTGGTATTCCCCTTCTTTATAACGGGACCAAGGCTCGTTTCTTTTCTTCAATCCTCAATCGAATCTACTCCCTGCCCCGAGTTCCAACACCCAAAGCCCCAGATTCGAGTGCTTCAGACCTGCAACAATGTCCGGCTCCGACCTACAGGGCCGGTGGATGCCCTCCTCCGTCACGGAAGAAGACGTGCTAAAGCGGCGAGAGGCCAAGTACCTGACTTATGAGATTTCGCATAGGTTGCCCGCCAAAGGGCAAGTCATTCCCACCCCCGAGCCCGGCGAGTATGTCGTGTTTGTATCCCACCTTCGTCGGGGTTTAGGCTTCCAGATGGATCCTTTTGTGAGAGGGCTCATGTTTTACTATGGGTTGGAATTCCACGACTTGGCTCCGGAGTCCATCCTCCATATTTCTTCATTCATTGTCGTCTGTGAAGCCTTCCTCCGTATTACCCCTCACTTCGGCTTGTGGCTTAAGACCTTCGACGTGGAGCCGAAGATGATCGAGGGGCGTCAAGCAGAGTGCGGCAGGGCGGTTGTAAGCAGAAGGGCCGACGCTCCATGGCCCGAGGGCTCTTTTCAGGAGGAGCTCGGCTTGTGGCAGCAGGAGTGGTTCTACATAACCGCTCCCAGGGGCAGCAGGCAGAAGCCGCCACCCATCTTCCGCTCGGGACCTCCGCAGCGGCTGATGTCATGGGTCAGCCAAGGGCTCAACTGGGGGCCGTCAAAGGACGTGCCCCTATTGCAGGGCCGGATTCAAGACCTCCAGGCGAGGGAGATCGATCTGGTCGTGGTGATGCAGGTCATGCTGATTAGGCGTCTCCTGCCCTGCAAACGCCATCCTCTCCGGCTGTGGGAGTTTAATCCGGAGGGACCACGAATTCTCCAACACTTCATGGGTACGACACCCGTGGAGATGTACAAACTGTTCTTCGGATCACGAGAGGTGTGTCCGGAATTGACCGAGGACGCCGGCCTAAGCTGCAATCGCCCGGATACACAAGTAAGTAGCTCCGTGTCCGGACATACCGTTTGTTTGCCTTTCTATGATTCGCTTTTTGACCAATTACCCTTTAAACAGGAGTGGATAGCGCAAGCAAAACTGATACGGTGTCCGGCCCCCCTCCCAGAGACCGCGCCGGATCCCGTGCTGGTCAGGATGCTAGAGGTTGCGCCTTCAGAGGAAGGCGAAGGGGAGAACAGAGGAACTACCACCTCAACCAAGGAGGCTTTTGAGGAAGGGGGGATCGAGAATCCCTCCTTCCAGGGGGAGAAGAGGACCACCTCCAAAAACCCGGAGGCCAAAGCCCCGAAGTGGGGGAAGAGATCTTCACTAGAGGGTCCTGCGTTCGGAGAGGCTCCGGCCGCATAGTCTCCCCTAAAGAATCAGCCCTCCAGCGAGCCGTAAGTAGAAAAAAGGGAGTTTTGTAATAAGGGGCATACCTATTGGTGCTTCTGAGGATAACTTAAGTTTTACCTTGTAGTTCGGATCTCCGTCCTTCTCAGATGAGCTCGTCTTCGGGGGAACTCCGTCCGGAGATGATGGAGAGCGAGACGCCTCCATCTGCCGCACCATCGGATAGGGCGGATGAGCCTGAAGTGTCATCACGGAGGGTATCCCCGAGTCCGGCAGGGCCGAATAGTTCGGCACCAACTGGTGTGCGGCCGGGGGAGCTGAAGGATCTGCTTGAGAGGGCGTCTATCTCAGAAGGTCACCGTACACTGATGAGTACGGTGATTGAAAGAATTTCATCCGCTGAAGGCGGATTGCATGATGCCGTCAGGAGTTTGCTGGCGGGATTTGAGGTACGTAAAAATGACATACCGTTTGACAGTTTTACACATAAAGTGCGCCCTGTATAGATAGTAGCCCCTGAGACTCGGTAGGGTGTCGAGAACGACAGCGTGCCGAGGATCAAAATCCCAGGTATTGACTTTCGCCTTTCCTAAGCAGGTGGCGGATAGTTCGGTGGCTAGCCAGACTGATGGAGTTGCCGAACTAAAGCGGCAGCTCGACATTGCGGATGCGGACATCGCGCTGGTCAATAAACGACTTGACGAGTCACAAGGTAGGTTTTTTCTCCGTGGTCACCTAGTAAGGGAGCCGAAGCCCACTCCTTACAACATGTGTGCTCAATGCAGATGGTGCCGCTGCCGTGGAGAGCCTTCGGGCAGAACTTGCTCAAGCCAAGGAGCAAGCCAGAAGGAGTGATGCGGCTGCCTCGAGGGCGGCCGAAGAGCTAGAAGCCGAAAGGGCTGCACACTGCCGAAGCAGGGAGGAGATGGCCGAAATGGCCGTGAAGTTGAAGGATGCTACCGACCGTAATGAGGTTCTTGAAAAGGAACGCCTAGCGGAGCAAGAAGACCTGGGGAAGGCCACCGCCGAAGCCAAGGATGCCCGTTCTGCAATGCGGGCTATAAAGGAGGAGCTGCGCCAGGCCGGAGACATTGTGGCTGACAAGCCCTTTCTGCTGCGCCGGAGGTTTACAGATCCAAAGTATGTTCAGCTTGGCCAGCTGTGGGGTCCGGAGGATCCTTATATGGATTTAGCGGCGAGTGCGGCAGATGCCGTTGTGCACTTCCGAAGTCAGAAGGATCACAAGATGGAAGAGCTGTTTTGGTCTCAATTCCATAGTCCGGAGCATTCACTTCCGCTGACCGATCGGTTGGCCGAGTGGGCTGAGCTGAATAGATTGTCCGGACTTGCCATGACGGATATCGTGGCTCATGTCTGGCTGGATAGGCCCAAGCCGAAGAGTTATTTTGGCTTATTGCAGCAATTCCTTGGGGCGGTGCCACATATCAAGGCGATGAAGCGGCCAGCCTGCATAGAAGGTGCACGGATGGCCCTCGCCTGTGTGAAGACATACTGGACGGAGATGGATGCCACCGCTGTTGTGACCCAGGGTTCGGACGAGAGCCGGTTACCCGCCGAGCACTATTTTGGGGAAGTTCTGCGTGGTGCTCGTGAAATAGAGTCGCAGTGCTCAAAAAAATGTCATGTTCAAATGAACGTTATGGTTTGTAAAACGATGTTTATAATGTAAGCGCTTTTTGTACTTGTGCGTTCAAGTATTGAAATATCTCCTATGCGGCCGGTTATGTATACGTGTGTATAACATGGCAGTCGTTGGCTTCAGCCCCCACGCACAAGGTGCGGGGGTGTTTGCAAAAATAGCGCATTTTCACACTTAATCCGACGTCTCGGTCCTGTGGAGGAGGTGGTAGCATAGCAAACGAGGCAACCGGACTATAATGCTTTATCACTTTCACTTAGCCATAGGAGTTCGAGGGTGGGGCTACGATATAGCCCCTAGGGGCACCGCGCTCTCCGAATTCGGGGTGCGTATGTGCCTGACCGGGAAACGGTCCTTCGTCAAAGCGGAGGAATTATAGACATTCCGGTAGTCGATCGAGTGGTTGACCAGCATCTCGCTGTATCATGATAGTCAATTTTCGGCTTTCTCTGCTGAGGTGCTCGCCCGGCCGAACCGGGGCACAATCGCAGCAGTTCTCCTGGTGCCGCATTAGCCGATGATACGGAACGTAAGGCAGCAAAACACAGGAGCCGGACAAACCCAACATTTGAACAAAGACATGATTCGGAGCTAATGCATATAAGGCCTAACTCGAGACGCCGAACACTCCCTGAGGTGTCCGGTCTTTATGATGACGGGCAGATCAATGCCCTAAGCCCCTAGTGTCCAGGTACACGCAAGGTCCTCTGACGCGGCCGATGCCAAAACGTCAGCCTCCTCTCTGGTTATGATGAGAAACTAGGGGATGTATAGCAACAAGAGACAGTAAAAAAGGTTTACGCAGGGTCTTAATCTGAAAAGAATCCTTGCAACGGGTCCCTGCTGCACGTCTGCGCCTGTGTCTCCGTTGTGCTGTATCCTGGACGGGTGTAACACGCTGTTCATCTGTAAAAGAGAGGAACTTAGTTTGAAAGGTAATCGTGCAAAAAATGAATTAAAAATCAAAATATGAATGAATGAATAAAGCTGAGCTTATATTAGCTCATACGCACAGCCCCTTGTAGAGGGGTGTGCGGCTAGGGAGCCCCTAGCTTATTTTATGCCGGACTCGTCTAGCCGTGTCCGGGGTCTTGAACGACCTTTTAATGAGATGATGCCGCGTGGACCGGGCATTTTAAGTGTAAGAGACGCGTAGAGTGGTATTGCATTAAAGCGGACGAAAGCTTCATGTCCCAATAGTGCTTGATGGCTACTTTTGAATGGGGCGACATGAAAGATTAGCTTTTCGCGTCGGAAGTTGTCGGGTGACCCGAACACAACTTCTAGTAGTAAGGAGCCCGTGCACTTGGCGTAAGGGCCTGGTGTCACTCCTTTGAAGGAAGTGCGACTATGTCGAATTTTAGTAAGGTCTATCCCCAACTTGCGGATTGTGTCCGGATATAGCAGGTTTAAATCGCTGCCGCCGTCCATCAGGACTTGTGTAAATTGTAGTCCGTCGATTATAGGATCCAATATCAGAGTAGTCCATCCTGCGTTTCGAATACTTCTGGAATAGTCCAAGTGGTCGAAAGTAATTGGTTTTGACATCCAACCTCGAGGTTCCGCTGGGGTGGACCGTGCGATACCTACTTTGGCGGGTGCCGCACTGTTGTTCCGTATTATCACATGAAGTGAGTTTACTGTTTTGACTTCTTGTGGGAAAGTCTTTCGTTTTCCGGCGCTATGCTGGTGGGGTTCGTCGTCATCTTCAATTGGCACATCGAGCCCCTTGTGTTCGGCGTTGAGTCGGCTGGACTGTTTGAAGATCCAACAATCTCGGTGGGTGTGGTTTGCAGGCCTTCCGGAGGTGCTGTGGATTTGAAATATCCGATCCAAAATTTTGTGTAAGTTGGATAGCTCGTCACTGTTGTCCTTAAGATGCAGTGTTTTGCTGTTCGGCCGCGGGCTTTTGAATCCGGCATTGACCGTCGTGTTCTTTGGGATTTTTTCTTTGTTTCGGTGCTGGTCCTTTCTGTGCCGTGATTTTCCTTTCCATCTCTGATCTCGGATGTACTCGGGTCGCTGGTGCTGCATCTTGCTAGCCAGCTGTCTTCCCCTGCGCAAAAGCGGGTCATGAGGCTTGTTAGCGCGGCCATAGTTCTCGGCTTCTCTTGGCCGAGGTGTCTGGCGAGCCATTCGTCTCAGACATTATGTTTAAAAGCTGCTAGGGCTTCGGCGTCCGGACAATCGACTATTTGGTTCTTTTTGGTAAGAAACCTATTCCAAAATTTGCGTGCTGACTCTCCAGGCTGTTGAGTTATGTGACTTAAATCGTCTGCATCCGGAGGTCGGACATAAGTCCCTTGAAAATTTGCTCTAAACGCGTCCTCGAGCTCTTCCCAACTTCCAACAGTATTTTCTGGGAGACTTTTGAGCTAATGCCGAGCTGGCCCTTTGAGCTTGAGGGGTAGATATTTTATGGCGTGGAGATCATCGCCTCTAGCCATGTGTCTATGCAGTATGTAATCCTCGATCCAGACTCCGAGGTCTGTTGTTCCATCGTATGCCTCTATGTTTATGGGTTTGAATCCCGCTGGAAATTCATGATCCAGCACCTCATCGGTGAAACATAGTGGGTGTGCGGCGCCCCTGTATTTAGGCGTGCCGTTATCTTCGAACATGCGGCGTGTTGTGTTGGTTCCTGGGGCCATCTTTTTTGGCCCATAAATGGACCTGACCGGGCCATCTGTTTTATGAGGATCATGTGTTGTCTTGTGTGCGGTGCCGCTTGTTGCTTTTGGCCTGTCATCTGGTCGTCTATCCGGCCAGGCGGCCTCTTTGCTTTTTGACTGTGGTGGCTCTATGGCCTCCTCGTCGAATTCTGGCAGCAGCTTGCGCTTCGGGTAGCTCTTTGTTTGGTGGCTATTGCCATATTTGTCCGCGGTCTTGAGTACTTTGCTCCACCTCATTCTGAGTATGTCTTCCGCTGTTTTGAGCTTCCGTTTTTCCTTTTTCAGACTTCTTGCAGTGGCGACAAGTCTTTTGTGAAGGTTCTTATGCTCCGGTGGTGTGTCCGGCGTGAGATCGTCTGGACTGTTGTTTTCGCCGGGCATGGATTGATTATCTGATTCGTCCTGTTCGGATGGTTGCGTGGTTGCATGTTCGTCGCCTACTGGTTTGCCCTGCTCTATTGCTGGGTCATTAGGAGTGATGTTTTTGTCGAGGCGGGATTTAGGGCGGTGCCTGCGTCGCCGCTTTGGTTGTTTGTCGGCGGGATTGTATATTGCCGCGTCCCGTTGTTCCTCGTTATCGCTTCCTTTTGGGGTGTCCACCATATATACATCATGAGTTGGGGTGGCCTTCCAGTGCTTGGTAGGCGCTGGTTCTTGGTAGTCTCCGGCATCGTCGTCCATACCGTCGATGTCTTCGGAGTCGTAGTCTAGCATGTCGGTTAGATCGTCGACAGTGGCTATAAAGTGGGTGTGGGTGGGCTTTGAATTTCTTCGTCGTCCGCATCCCAACCATCCTGACCGCAGTCCGGCCATGGTTCTCATGATAACGAGAGATGCTTTAGCGAATTTAGGATGTCGCCAAAGGGTGAGTGCTGAAAGATGTCCGCGGCAGTGAACTCCATGATCGGCGCCCAATCGGATTCGATTGGCAGGGGCGCAGGAGGTTCGGAGTCCGGCAAGGAGTCCGGCGCCTCTGAGTCATGAGCTTTGTAAGGGACAAGGTCAGTATTCGGCTCCATCGCCATAGAAGTTGCAGCTCCCGAGGCGGTGTCCAGCCACCTGTCCTCGATCTGCGCGGTCTACTCCGAACTTTGGGTCAGAGCGGACTCGTGTGCGGCCTCCAGGGCACTGTCCGGCGGCAGAGCTAAATCATGCCCATCGTGACAGCGCGGCACGCTCGGCTGTGGCTCGAATCCGTCAAAGATCAAGTCTCTGCGTATGTCGGCCGTGAAGTTTAGGCTTCCAAACCTGACCTGATGGCCAGGGGCGTAGCTTTCGATCTGCTCCAGATGGCCAAGTGAATTGGCCCGCAGTGCAAAGCCGTCGGACACGAAGATCTGTCCGGGGAGAAAATTCTCGCCCTGGACTGCGTTGTTGTTGATTAAAGAAGCCATCAAGCCTATCGGTGACGACACAGAGGAACTCTCAATGAAAGCACCAATGTCGGTGTCAAAACAGGCGGATCTCGGGTAGGGGGTCCCGAACTGTGCGTCTAGGCGGATGGTAACAGGAGACAAGGGACACGATGTTTTTACCCAGGTTCGGGCCCTCTCGATGGAGGTAAAACCCTACTCCTGCTTGATTGATATTGATGATATGGATAGTACAAGAGTGGATCTACCACGAGATCAAGGAGGCTAAACCCTAGAAGCTAGCCTATGGTATGATTGTTGTAATGGTTGGTTGTCCTACGGACTAAAACCCTCCGGTTTATATAGACACCGGAGAGGGCTAGGGTTACACAGAGTCGGTTACAATGGTAGGAGATCTACATATCCGTATCGCCAAGTTTGCCCTCCACGCCAAGGAAAGTCCCATCCGGACACGGAACGAAGTCTTCAATCTTGTATCTTCATAGTCTTGGAGTCCGGCCGATGATGATAGTCCGGCTATCCGGACACCCCCTAGTCCAGGACTCCCTCACCTGGCGTACCGCAGAACGAAGGAAACAGACCTCCTACGTTCGGAACGGGGTCCTGTTGATCGGGAGGGGTGTGGCGTACCGCAAAACGGAGGAAACGGACCTCCTACGGTCGAAACGAGGGTCCTGTTGATCGGGAGGGGTGTGGCGTACCGCAAAACGGACGAAATGGACCTCCTACGATCGAAA